>NC_059260.1:4411388-4418888 GCF_017591435.1 Portunus trituberculatus | reverse complement strand
AATAATTGTGTAGTTTCATGACTGCTTTCAAAGGCCACAAAGATGATTAACCGTGTTCTCGAGACTGTTTCCCTTGTTAATAATGTAGAAATCTTGTTAATTGGCCACTAGAACTATAAAAAAAAAATGAAGAAAAAAAATTGAAACCTCGTCTGTATCTTCAACTATATAGAATCCTTGGACAGCAGTGAAGGCGCGACGCAGAAATTTTGCACTAAAAACAAATATATATAAAAAAAATGCACTCTTAAAAACCCATTGTGTAGCTTAGGCCAATATTCTTAAACACTTTGCTCTCTCACCATCACTACTTTCCAAAGGCGTTAATTGAAGATGTTCGTGTTTTTAAGGGTATTTTTATGGTTCCGGTGATAGACTGGTAAGATATCTCGGTTATTGTAAGGAGAAACTGTCTTGAAATCCTGGTTAGTTATCTCTGTGGCCTTGGAAATCTGTCGTGTTGAGAGAGCAAGGCGTTTCTGAATACTACGTAGAACCTTCAGCCAGTGTTAACCGTTTCAATACTGGAACACATTTTTTACATTGACTTTTGAGCTGTGATTAGACGAATTTACTTACTTTAGGAAGGCTCTATGGAGACGAAAAGATTAATGTCAGAGCCTTCACTATTCTAATCCCAACATATGTTTGTGAAGCTGTATAAAAATCGCCAGAATAGCAACTAGAATGGATGTAAAAACGAATCCTGGTTCTGAAGAGACTAAAGGTGTGGCTTAGGAGTGTTGGTGAATGCTGCTCCTTCCACCATGAGTACTGTGTTCATTGTGGGCAAGAACAAAAGGAGGACATACCATGAAGTCCTTATTTGGAGTGGTACCTCTCTCGCTTCCCGTGTTCCCGAATAAGATGAGGAGGAGAGGAGGAGAAGAGGGAGGGACGGAGGGAGGAGGAGGAGGAGGAGGAAGAAAAGTAAGTTTCATCGCTTTTAGCCTTGAAGAAATCCTTGGTTGGGAGAAAGTTTTTGATAAAGTAGAGGAGAAGGAAGAATAAGAAGAGAAGGAATGCCGAGGAGATAGATAAGAGGATAGATAGTGCAAGTGGAGAGATGTGATGGGATATTGAGATGAAAAGTGAGGACAATTTTTTATGATGAAATGATGTGATAGGAACGAGTAAATGAAGATAAAGAGATGAGGACAAAATAATTAAAGGAAAAAAATGAAAGATACAAAACATACAATAGGTAATAAAAAGAAATTAAAGAAATAAATGAAAGAATCAAATCAAATCACATGTAAACAAGAAGTACAGGAAATAAGATGAAAAAGAACTAAAAAAAAAAAAAACAAGAAAATACACACATCAACAAAAGAATAAGAAAATAAACGAAAAAAAACACAATATAAGAAAGAAAAACACCACCAAAGAAATAAAACAAACAAAACAATAAAAAAGAAATAAGATATACATACAAAAACACACAAAAACACAAAAAAAAGGAAAAAAAAACAAGAAACACAAACAAAACACAAAATTAAAACAACGAAACGAATGAAGTGAAAGAAAACAGCAACACCAAAGCAAATAAAGGGAAGGCGCGCGAGAGAGATACCTGAGCCGCCAAACAGCTGACGCAGGTAAACAAAAAACACGTGGTATCTTGGCCACGCCCCCCCCCCCATCAGCTGACGAAGGTAAACAAACAGGCAGTGAAGGGAATTTACCCGAGACAATAAACTCCTCTTTTTTATGGAGTGAAGAGGCTTATGGGTTTATTGAGAGAGAGAGAGAGAGAGAGAGAGAGAGAGAGTGGGTGGGGTTTGTTGTGAAGGTTTAAAATGAGTAATTCTTTTGTATATACACATTCTCTCTCTCTCTCTCTCTCTCTCTCTCTCTCTCTCTCTCTCTCTCTCTCTCTCTCTCTCTCTCTCTCTAGTTCCAAGAAATGTATGATTTTTAAGAAGCGATTGTCACAGGAAGATGATTTGTGTGTGTGTGTGTGTGTGTGTGTGTGTGTGTGTGTGTGTGTGTGTGTGTGTGTGTGTGTGTGTGTGTGTGTGTGTACGTTATGCTTCACGACCCACGCACAGTGATATGATGTGAACCCCAAGGTCGTGAGTCGTGCCTTCCTCGTCACGCACACACGCTCACACACGCACACGCACGCACATGCATTCATACACACGCACGCACACACGCACATAAATTGAGGTATGTTATGAAGGATGTGCGATCAAGTTGAGATTTCTTGGTTCTCTCTCTCTCTCTCTCTCTCTCTCTCTCTCTCTCTCTCTCTCTCTCTCTCTCTCTCTCTCTGATTGCACATGACAGCTATAACAACTACTATTTTCTTCCCTCCTTCCCTACTTTCCTCCAATTTTCTCCCTCCTTCCCTCCTCCTTACTCCCCTCTTTCCTCCTCCCCTCTGAATTCCTCCCCTCATATATTTCTTCCTCCATTTTTTTTCCTATTTTCCTCTTTTCCTTCTTTCCTTCTCCATTTTCTTATTCTTTTTTCGTCCTTTATTTTCTTCGTCTCTTTCTTTTGTGTTTTGTTTTCCTTTTCTTTTCTGATTTCTCTTTATTTTTCCTTCGTCTTTTCATTCTTTTTCCTTTTTTCATTCCCATTATTATCTTTGTCCTTTGTTTCCTTCTTTCTTTCCTTTCTGTCTTCCTTCCTTCCTTCCTTCCTTCCTTCCTTCCTCCTTTTATCCCTTCCTTCATTCTTTCATTCTTCCCTTCATTCCTTTCTTCTTTTCTCCCTTCCTTCCTTCCTTCCTCCTCCTCCCTCCTCCTCCCTCCCTCCCTCCCTCCCTCCCTCCCTTAAACTCAAAATCATCTTACTCACACACACACACACACACACACACACACACACACACACACACACACACACACACACACACACACACACACAGTTTTTATTCACCTGGGCGGCTTGGTCAAGGTGTGTGTGTGTGTGTGTGTGTGTGTGTGTGTGTGTGTGTGCGTGTGCGTCAGCTCGTGCCCACTGACACTACCCCTGCATTATCTAACCCACCAGCCCACCTGAACCCCTCTCCCCTCTCCCCTCTCCCCTTTCCCTCTCTCTCCTCTCTCCCCTCCTACCCCGTCCCCTCTCTTCCCTCTCCCCTCTTCTCTCCCCCCACTTCTGTGCCAACTTGGGAGTAGGTTGTGCGAAGGAAAGGGATAGTAGTAGTAGTAGTAGTAGTAGTAGTAGTAGTAGTGGTGGTGGTGGTGGTGGTGGTGGTAGGAAGAGGAGGAAGAGTAGGAAGATGAGGAAAATGAATAGTAATTGTAGTTGTAGAAGGAAGAGGAGGAGAAGTAGTAGTAGTAGTAGTAGTAGTAGTAGTAGTAGTAGTAGTAGTACATTAACCAATCTACTTATCTTCTAAACTCTACCAATCTTCATTTTCTTAACCTTTTATATAACACCACTCAATAAAAACAAAAAAAAAAAAAAAAAAAAAAATCACAGCTGACTTTTCTGAATTAAACTTGGCATTTCCTAACCTGCTATCCTTCTGGCCTTCTCCCCCCCTACTAGAACCCCTCCCTGTCTCCCCATGCCCCATCCCCTCATGCCTCCCCCTGCTACAGAATGCCTACCCCCCATGCCAACCCAGCCTTGACCCAGTGCCCGCTAAGTGTGATAAACTGACACAAAAAGAAGTTATTTTTTCTCTTTTTATTTTTTGATTTTTGAGGGAATATGTTGCTTGTCTTCGTGGTAGTGGTGGTGGTGGTGGTGGTGGTGGTGGTGGTGGTGGTGGTGTATCGTCATTTTTCTTCTTTTTCTTCTTTTTTTCTTTTACTTCATATATTCCATTTTCTCTCAAGATTTTTTTCTTTTTTCAGTTTGTCGTTTTTCATTACCTTCATCACTGTCTTTTTTCTTTTTTCTTCTTCTTCTTCTTCTTTCTTCTTTTTCTTCTTCCTTTTCTTCTAAGTGTTTTTTTTTCTTCTTTTCTGATTTTTTACTCTTTTTTTTCGGTTCACGACTATTGTTAATGTTTTTATAGTTAGAGCTGTTGTTTTTCTTCATTATTATCACCATCATCATCATCATCATCTTCTTCTTCTTCTTCTTCTTCTTCTTCTTCTTCTTCTTCTTCTTCTTCTTCTTCTTCTTCTTCTTCTTCTTTTATCCATCTTCCTCTTCCTCTCTTCCTCCTCCTCCTCCTCCTCCTCCTCCTCCTCCTCCTCCTCCTCCTCCTCCTCCTCCTCCTCCTCCTCCTCCTCCTCCTCCTCCTCCTCCTCCTCCTCCACCCCCTCCAGACACAGATTTCTCTCAATACAAGTGGCCTTTCCTTCACTTTTTTAGAATCTTACGTAAAAATTTCTTTCTTAAACTACATAAGTGACTTGTACACCATTTTTTTTTTTTTTCAATATTCTAGTGATCTTTCAGTATTTTCTCTCTCTCTCTCTCTCTCTCTCTCTCTCTCTCTCTCTCTCTCTCTCTCTCTCTCTCTCTCTCTCTCTCTCTTTTTCTCTTTCTCTGAAGTGTCTCTCCTTAAAGTTAGTTTTGCCTTGACCTGATAATTTTGAGTGGGTATAAAAAATAAGTAAATAAAAAGATAAATATGTGGGGTTTTTTATTACTATTATTTTATTGATTTGAACTTTTGGTGGTGGTGGTGGTGGTGGTGGTGGTGGTGGTGGTGGTGGTGGTGGTCTTCTTTTCATTGATTTTATTCATGTTAATTTCTTCTTCTCAGTTCTTTTATTTTTTTTGTGGGTTGGTTGTTGTTGTTGTTTTTTCTTTTTCCTTCTTCTTCTTCTTCTTCTTCTTCTTCTTCTTCTTCTTCTTCTTCTTCTTCTTCTTCTTCTCCTCCTCCTCCTCCTCCTCCTCCTCCTCCCTCAGGCCTTGACCTTGAAAATGTAATTATTCGGCAGCATCCTCCCTGCATCATCTCCTCCTCCTCCTCCTCCTCTTTTTCCTAGTATACATCCTCTTCTTTCTCATTCTCCTCCTCTCTTTTTTTTTCTTCTTCTTCTTCTTGTTCTTCTTCTTGTTCTTCTTCTTGTTCTTCTTCTTCTTCTTGTTCTTGTTCTTCTTCTTCTTCTTCTTCTTCTTCTTCTTCTTCTTCTTCTTCTTCTTCTCCAGCCATCTCATCCTTCACCTCCTCCTTACTACTACTACTACTACTACTACTACTACTACTACTACTACTACTACTACTACTACTACTACTACTACTTCAATTTACAGTAAAGAATGCATTCCTGGCGTTGAATGTGGAACAGGAAGAGGAGGAGCAGGAGGAGGAGGAGAAGGAGGAGGAGGAGGAGGATATAAAGGTTGCACAATATTCGCTTTTGCGTGTCAAGGAGATGAAGTTGGGAGGAGGAGGAGGAGGAGGAGGAGGAGGAGGATGATCTTCCTCTCTCACCTCATCTCCCTCAAACATCCTCTTCGCAGCCTTTAAAAAATCCTCCTCCTCCTCCTCCTCCTCCTCTTCCTCCTCCTCCCTGTGGGCATGGGAGGAAGAGGATGATGGCAATTGAAGATGGGCAAAAAAGTAATAAACGAGTGTGTAAACAAAGGTGGGATAAAAATAGTGAGAGGGAGATGGATAATGAAGGAGGAGGAGGAGGAAGTAGGAGAGAAAAAAGGATAGAGAGAGAGAGATTTTTTTCGTCCTTTATTCCTTTTTTTTTTGCTTTTTTCTTCCTTGTTTCCTCATTCACGTCTGTACGAAAGGAGATGGATAAGGAAAATTGATAAAAAGAAAGAAAAGACGAAGAAAATAATCCTTGAGCGAAAATAAAAGTGATTATTTAACTTGCCCAAAAAGAAAAAAAGAAATAAATAAAAAAAAATCAATCTAACACCATATAATTTTTGATAATATTTTTACTTTCCTTATCTTTTCTTCTTCTTCTTCTTCTTCTTCTTCTTCTTCTTCCTCTTCTTCTTCTTCTTCTTCTTAAGTGTTACCTGAAGTGGCCTTGAGATTATTCATTAATTAGAGGTGGGAAGGAAGTGAGCTCAGGTGACAGGAGGAGGAGGAGGAGGAGGAGGAGGAGGAGGAGGAGGAGGAGGTGGTGGTGGTGGTGATAGAGACAAGGAGCATATATCAATAAAAGAAAGGCTGAGTAAATATAGATAGAGAGAGAGAGAGAGAGAGAGAGGTGTTTTCAATCCTTTTCTTTCTTTATTTATTTTCTTTATTTCGTGAACGGAACAAGAAATGAAAGGAAAAGTTTGATTGTTCTTTTCATTGTCTTTTTTTTTTTTGTCTTTTCTTGAGAAAGAAAAGAGGAAAATAGAAATGTGTGAAGAATATTTTGTTTGTTTTCATTTTCTTTCTCATTGTATTTATTTCCTTTTCTATTTTCCTTCTTTCTTTTCATTTCCATTTTCTTTGTTTTTATAAATTAATATGTCGTGGGGAAAAGAAAATGAGAAAAGAAATTATTTGTTTTTTTATTTAATTTTTCTTAATCTCATTTTTATCTTTTCTTTTTTCTTTCGTCTTCATTTGTAGTTCTTATTTATTTATTCTTTTCTCTCTCTCTCTTTTTTTTCCTCATCATTCATATGCATCTCATCTCCTCCTCCTCCTCCTCCTCCTCCTCCTCCTCCTCCTCCTCCTCCTCCTCCTCCTCCTCCTCCTCCTCCTCCTCCTCTTCTCATTATGTATTAAGAGACAAATGGATGATATAATGAATGATAAATCTCTCTCTCTCTCTCTCTCTCTCTCTCTCTCTCTCTCTCTCTCTCTCTCTCTCTCTCTCTCTCTCTCTCTCTCTCTCTCAGGTCAAGGTCAGGAGAAGAGGAGGTCAAGACTTCCCTTCCTCCTCCCTTCATTTTCCTCCACTTACCTCCAATTTTCCCTCCTTTACCTCCACGCCTCTCTCTTCTTTCCCTCCATACGTCCTTACCTATAATCCTCCTTCTCGTCTTTTTCTTTGTCCTCCTCCTCCTCCTCCTCCTCCTCCTTCTCCTCCTCCTCCTTCTCCTTCTCCTTCTCCTTCTCCTATTTTTTCTCTCCTATTTTTCTTTGTTTAATTTTATGTAACTTTTTCCTCTTGTTCCTTTTTCCTCCTCCTCCTCCTCCTTCTCCTCCTCCTCCTCCTTCTATTCATCTTCTTCCTCCTCCTCCACCTGCTCGTTATTCTTACTTTCTTTTTTTTTTTTTTTTACATTTTAGTGACTTTCCTCCTCCTCCTCCTCCTCCTCCTCCTCCTCCTCCTCCTCCTCCTCCTCCTCCTCCTCCTCCTCCTCCTCCTCCTCCTTGTAAGGGATTTTCCCTCCAACACGGAGTGGCCCAGTCTATTTCTTAATTCTTAACCCCTCCACTTCCCTCCACCTCCTCCACCTACCTCCCTCCCTCCCTTCCTCCCCTCCTCTTCCCTACCTCACCTCCTCTTCCCTCCCCTTCTCCCAACGACCTCTTGTCCTCTTCCTCCTCCCGTATTTCAACATCCTCCCTACCTCCTTCCCTCCTTTCATTCCTCCCTCCTTCCCTCTCTCCCTCCATCTCCTTATCGGGATTTCGTGGGATGAGACAGAGGAAGGGTGAAGGAGAGA
>NC_059260.1:4393888-4401388 GCF_017591435.1 Portunus trituberculatus | reverse complement strand
TGTATGTGTGTATGTGTGTGTGTGTGTGTTGTCAATATTGTATGTGTACCTTTTGATTTCGTTCTCTTGTATATTTTATTTTCCTTTTATTTTCCTGTTTTTTTTCTTTTTTGTAGATGTATTTTTTTTCCTTCCTCGGGTAATTTGTGAATAAAAGTTGAAGTTATTTTAAGTTTCCATTTTGTTTTGTTTTATTTTATCTATCTTTTTGGTTTATTTATTTATTTTTTTTTCTTTGTATTCGTAGTGCTGGTGGTGGTGGTGGAATAGTAGCATTAGTAGTAGTAGTAGTAGTAGTAGTAGTAGTAGTAGTTATTTTCCTTTCTTTCTTTTTCCTTTCGTAGTTCATTCATTCTTCTGTTTCTTATTGTTTTTCTTTCCTTCCGTCTTTCTCTATTTATTTCCATCTATTCCTTTTTCCATTTTCCTCCATATATTTTTTTCCGTTCTTTCCATCCCTTCTTTCCTTCTTTTCATTTATTTTCTCCATCCATCCTTCTTTTCCTTCCCTTCTTTCACTGTTCCCTTTTATCCATCCTTCTATCTGTTTCTCCTTCCTTCCTTTCCTTTCATCCATCTAACCATTTCTTTCTTCATCCTCCTCTTCTATCCATCATTATTCTTCCTATTCTTTTATTTTATCTACTCATTTCTTCCTCTTTCCCTCTCATCTCTCCACTACTCACCCTTCCTTCCTTCCTTCCTTCCTTCCTTCCTTTATCTCCCACACTTAAACAGTCACTCACACTTAAGGAGACAGGTAAACAGACAGCAATGAATACCTGTGCTAATTAATGTTACCTCACCTGACCTACATTTTCACCTGTCTCGTTATACCTGTACACTTTTTTTTGCCTCACCTGCTTATAACATCTCCTCATCCTGTTCTGCGTTATTTGTCTAGCGTTTCCCAACCTGGAGTGGAGAAATCTATGACAGGGGGTGCTGGGAAGTAATGCACACACTTCACACTGTTTGATCCGCCGTGGTACAGTGGAACCACGCGTGCTTTGGGGTCCGAGGGGTCTCCAAGCGCACGGGTTCGAATCCTGTCCACGGTCCGAGTGTAGGTTGGGCTTCCTCACTCTAGGCAACGGTTTCCTAGCGGGTGGGCTTTGAGATAGGAGGTACCACAAAAAGTATCCCCTTTAGCCCAGAAATTCCTGTGAAAAGCCCATATGGTAGAAATAAATAAATAGAAAAAGATATTGGTCAGGTGTGTTGGGCTGCTTAGACATGATAAAAGGGAGTGCTGTGCTGGGAAAGGTTGGAAAACGCTGCAGTTGAAGGGAAGGAGGAGGAGGAAGAAAATGGTAAAGAAGAGCGACAGTAGGAGGAGGAGGAGGAGAAAAATTGTTTAAGAAAAGAATGAGAAACAGACACACGCACACAGACAAACAATAAGACAGATGAAAAACAGACACACGCACATAGACAGACAAGTAGACAGACGGACGCACACAGACAATAGAAAAAAGATACGCTTCTAGACATGATAAGAAAAATATACTAATTGTTATAGAAGGAATTCAAAGTAAATATAAAATATCAATAAATGTAAAGTATAGAAATTAGGAAGTGAAAGAAAAATTTAATTAAGAGAGAAAAAAGAAGAAAAGAAGAGAGAGAGAGAGAGAGAGAGAGATTTTTTTTTTTACGTTACGGCCTACAGCGCCTGTAGGCATACTTGAAGAGTATGTATGGGAAGCGCTGTTCAGCTTCCACCCATTAGTAGCGGAGGCAACTTTATTCATAATAATACCCATATTAGTGCCCATATCACTAGTCAAGCTCATCTTTGGTGTAACCACCTAAACCAATCCCAGAAGCTAAAAACGAAACATTTCTGGAAACTAAAGAGCAAGTAAACAAAACGGTATTTTCGAGGAATAAAACGGAAGCGGAACCTATAAAACCACAAGAGGAAATTTTACCACCAGAGAACACAATTCTCGAGCGTGAAACTGAAAGTGACGGAACCGAAAGCGAAAGTCTCCAGAATAAATCGCTGAATCAAGAGAGCAACATAGCGAAAATTGAAACGACCACGATAGCGATTGAAGGAAAAACTGAACGTATTCAGAAATTCAATGAAGATCTCAGGAACCAAACAACACTCCTGCAGAACCGAAAAGAAGATCTAGAGAAAAAAATCAAATGAAATGAAAGATAGAATACTAGAACTGGAAAACAAGACGATACGAATAGAAAACGAATCAGATGCGATGTTAATGGAGAGTGTCATTACGGGGCGAACGATGCTGCGCGTGGACACAGAAGCCACAAGCCACTGAGATTGAAAACAAGGCTGTGGTTTTGAAGGAGATGACCGAGAGTCTCCAGAACAAGACAGGAGACCTGCAGGAAGGTAACTCAGAGTTTGCAGTTCCAGATTAAAGCTTTACAGAACAAGATGGCGGATTTAGAGAACATGAAGGTGAAAATTTTGAGCATTACAGTAGATATTGAAGACCAAACATTAGGTCTGGAAAAAGAAACATTTGATTTGCAGAATAAGACAGTCGACTTGGAAAACAAGATGTTCTTTATAATTGGACTCAACAGATGCAGAAGCGAACCTCGCACCTGCAGAACAAGAGACAGTTGACATGCATAACAAGGCATCAGGCCTCAAGAAGAAAGCTTTGCCTGTATGTGATGGTCTGTGGTCCCGTAAAGGAGACCTGTAAGAGACAACAACGCCGGCAAGCAAAACAACCACACTACTGTGGAAAGATGAACTGCTGTAGTACAATGTTTACCACAAGAAAGTACGCACAGTAACCTGGTGCTGCTGAGGCAGACAGATGGCAGAGAGGCCGAGGAGATCTGAACGAAGGCTCCTCGTCCCTGTCACGGAAAGGAATGATCTTTTCTTTACCTTTCAGAACGGAGTGGTATTTTCTCTATGAATGACTTTTGCTCTATGGCTTACTAACAATGCAGTATTTTAGTGTTTAGTCCAAACATAACGTGTGCTTTACTTTCTGCCTTTATTGATACATGAATTACTTTTTATTCATTTTATAAACGAGATACAGACTTTATTTCTGTGTCATGAAGAGCAAACACAGCATTACAATAAGTGAATATAACTCACACTAATTAACCCTTCACATTCTAATAATAGCGACCACACGCATTATTTTTCTTGTATAAACAAGTGGACTGACGGAACCAGCGGATGGCACAGGGATCAGTCTCAGAAAAACGATATAGGTGAGGGTGTCACCGGTATAATATCGAAGTTTGCTGATAATTCATAAAAAAAAGATATCGTAGTCTCAAATAAACAAGTAAAAATGAAAAGTGCAGAAGAATCTCGGCAAATTGTCAGTGTTGGGAAACCCTCTCGCTATGGTGAGTTTTAATGGGAGCAAGTGTTCAGTGACATTAGAGTATCGAAACCAAACAAGATTATATTTCTAATGGTAGCCATCTTAAATTGTAGACAGTTAGATTGATTTAGCAATATCGAATAACTTAAACCCTAGCCAGCAATGTTCAGAAGTCATAAAGAATCTAAATAAAAGTATTGGTTCAATCAGCAGATCTAAAGACACAGTTCTCACCCATTACACCTCCTTGGTTGGTCACCTTTTAGAATATTGAGTTCTGACATGGCGCCCCTACATCCAGGAAGACAGATAAATCAGAACGAGTTGAGCGGAGGGTACCAAAAATTATACTTAGCTAAGAAACAAATCCTGCGAAGAGTGTCTTAAAAAAACCAAATCTGTTGTTATGAATTCAAAGAAGATTAACGGCCCATTGACTCATGAGTGGCGTATCAGTTCCATGTCTGCCCAGAGCTTCAGTGTCAGTGAAAAAAAAGAAAAACATTTACATTGAATACAGCTAACGTATTCACACATGTGGGCGAAGTGCCGTGTTTTGACCATGCGTGACATTTCCATCTCCGTTCCCGTTCCGCGAAAAAAAAGGAGAAAAAACAAAACATCGTCGCCACCGATTTGCTTGAGTGCTTGACAGACGACAAAGGAGTGTTGTGAGTTTGTCCACGAGAACACAAGATGAACTGTCAATAGAAGTGGTTCAGACTCATCCTGTTCTGCATGAGTTGTGACAGCCACACTATAGGACACTAGTCTCAAACAACGCACTAAAAAATAAATAAATAAATAATAGAATAAAACAAAAATAAGATCTACCACCACTGAATTCCTTTTCTAACTTCCCGCGTGTCGTGTCAGGTGACGTTGGCGACAATAGCGTGCTATGTTCTTCTATTCCTGTCCAGCTTCACTATTTACTCTATCTTTTCTTCTCCCACCTCCTTCATTCCATCCTCCTCCTCCTTATGCTCCTTGTATAGAGAAACAAATTCTCCTTTACCTGAATTCTCTTTCCCTCCTCGCTTCATGTACACACTTTCTTTTCTTCATATATTCAGCTTCTTCCTCTTTATCAAGAACAGGGCAATCTTTTCCAGATTAGTGTCCGAAAATTTTGTTATTTTGGAAATTACTGACGTAGTACGGATGTGTTTGACAGACCTCGCTGAAACGCCACACATTTCACTGACACTGAACTGACACGGAACTAATGCGCCACTGACGTGTGTGAATGGGCCTTTAACCCCTTCAGTACCATGACGCGTTATCCTGTTCATTCTGGTTACTATTTAATGATTTGATACAGCTTCAGATCCTTAGTGAAGACTCTAGCCATTAATCTTCTGACCTCCGTTGACTCTTCCTAATGTCAATAAAATCGTCTAATCACACCGAAAACTCTTGGTAGAAATGCATTCTAGTACTGAAGGGGTTAAGGCGACTTGATACATTTTTTTTTCATTATTAATATAAATACTTCACGTTAGATATTCCGAATTAAACTCTTGGAAACTGTTACAGAGTCGTTGGGAAATCCTTCGACTAAAATTTTCTTATTTATCTTTTTTTTTTTTTTTATTTATTTATTTATTTTTTTTTTTCCTCGTGTAGCTTATCAGTGGCGCATCAGTTCTGTCGGCTCAGTGGTTCAGTGTCACTGGAATAAATATTACTACATTGAATTCAGCTTATATATTCACACACGTCTACCGGACTTGCCTGTGTGTGTGTGTGTGTGTGTGTGTGTGTGTGTTAGCAAGACTCAAGACACAGCATTCTGCCTTCTTTAAAGTATGTACAGTAAAACACCCGCGCAATAAAACACATGTCCATACACCATTTAATGTCTGTGTCGTGTACGTGTGCATGTATGTGAATATGTATGCCTGTATAAATAATGTACGTATAAATGCAAATGTGTGTGTGTGTGTGTGTGTGTGTGTGTGTGTGTGTGTGTGTGTGTGTGTGTGTGTGTGTGCTCTGAGACACGGAGGTGACCAGGAATGTGTTCAGGTGCTCAGCCTTGTTGGTTCACGGTTGCTGAAAGGCACATTGGCCAGTGACATTAATGGTATTGAACAGAAGGGATTTGAGTCAAATGACCCCAGCGATCGTGAGGTTACTATCTTATATTTACACAAGTGTCTGTATATGGGAGGCTGGTTCACAGATGACTGGAGAATAGACACCGCAATGAAGTTCCATGAAACAGCGAGTGAGGCGATAGAGAAGTTCACGATCTTTTGTGCTTCGAATACAGAGATGTCTTTCATTTTTAAAGGTGAAGTGTTTGAGGCAGCCATGAACGGTGCTCTGCTGTACAGCACTGAGACGTGGTTAACCAATAACCCAAAAGACTCAAAGCTCACTATGATAAGTTAGTTCTAAGCTTATCAGATGTGAGGTTCATTAGTAGCATTGATTTATGGCCAGTAGAGGCGGGGATAGATCCAGTGCAAGACGAACTTGTCAAAAGAAGAGTTGACTTTTAAGAACAAAGTCTCAAATCGGGAGCGTGAATGAACCTTTATATCAGACATACGAGCTGTGTCGCCAAGCAAACACGCCAGGCTGTAGATTTCTCTCACACACGTTAAAGCATTACCTTAATATTAATAATGATCCCTGGGAAAAAAAAATCATTAAATATCAGAGAGAAACAAAAGGAGCAATAAAATTCATGGTTTAGAGGTCTTCACTTAATCCTTCACTATCAGACCATAAGATTTATTCAAGCCAAAAATTTATTCCGGATTATAATTGTCAGGCATTCACAAAGGTCTCTGTCACGTCTCAAAGGCTTCATGTTAAAGAGAGAGATGGAATAGGTTACCGCCTGACTTGAAATTGTGCACATGTGATCAAAATGCTGTTCAAACTGAAAAAACATGTCCTGCTGGCGTGTCTTTTTTTACATAACGTCACACAAATATAGAACAGTTTAGACTTAGCAAATGTGAAAACTTTGATGGAGAGCAACGATAAAGAAAACGAGTTGTGTAGTTTCATTTATGTTTTGAATTTGTTGCTAAAATGAGCTGGAAATTATTGTTAAAGGATTCTTAAGCTTAACATTTGGACAAAAAAAGTTTATTATGGATGTTACTGTAATCCTTTTTTTTTTTTTTTTTTTTTTTCAATATACTGTGTGTGTGTGTGTGTGTGTGTGTGAGTGTGTGTGTGTGTGTGTGTGTGTGTGTGTGAGTGTGTGAGTGTATTTTAATTGGATAAATATTGGTTTCTCTCTCTCTCTCTCTCTCTCTCTCTCTCTCTCTCTCTCTCTCTCAAAGAAATTAAATAACAGAAAAATATAGGAAGCAAAAATGAAAGAGAGAGAGAGAGAGAGAGAGAGAGAGAGAGAGAGAGATTCCAACCCTTACTTGTATTATTATTATTATCATCATCATCATCATCATCATCATCATCATCATCATCATCATCATCATCATCATCATCATTATTATTGTACTTTTTCCCTCTTCCTCTCTTTCGTCTTCCATTTTCTTTCAGTCTCTCTCTCTTCACACATTCCTCATCATTTTTTTCTTTATAGCGGTCATCATTATCCTTCTCTCCTACTTCCTTATTCCCTCCTTTATCATCGTCTTCCTCCTTTTCCTTCCTTTACTCTTGTTACTCTTGTTCCTTTCTTCCTTTTTATATTGATTTATTTTTTATATTCTTTTACTTTCACTTTGTATGTGTTCTTGTTTTTATTCTTTTTCTTGTTCTTGGTATACTCCTCCTCCTCCTCCTCCTCCTCCTCCTCCTCCTCCTCCTCCTCCTCCTCCTCCTCCTCCTCCTCCTCCTCCTCCTTCTCCTCGTCTTCGTTCACATCCTTGTCTCAAACTTCCCTAACCACTTCTTTTCCTCCTCCTCCTCCTCCTCCTCCTCCTCCTCCTCCTCCCCTTCAGGAAATCCTTCACATTTAAGTAACAACACCTCCGTCAGTAGTTTTCAAGGCACCTGGTGGAGGAATCTGCCACGCCCTTCTCTCCTCCTCCTCCTCCTCCTCCTCCTCCTCCTCCTCCTCCTCCTCCTCCTCGTTAACTTCCTCTCTTCCTCCCCCTCTCCTTCCTATATTTGCTTGCTTCAATCTCTCCTTTTAATTTTTTTTCTCTTCTTCTTCTTCTTGTTCTTGTTC
>NC_059260.1:4373888-4383888 GCF_017591435.1 Portunus trituberculatus | reverse complement strand
CTCTCTCTCTCTCTCTCTCTCTCTCTCTCTCTCTCTCTCTCTCTCTCTCTCTCTCTCTCTCTCTCTCTCTCTCTCTCTCTCTCTTTAAACTTTACACAAGGTTTTGCTACATTGATATACAAGTACAGGACATACATGGCAGTGAATTAATGTGTATGTAAAGGCATTCACTCTAGTCTTTAATCAAATGGCTCTATTTCAAAACCCTTATGTGCCCTATTTTGTATGTTCACTAATTGCTTAAGAGCCACTGGTGTGGGTCATGTTCCTCGCCACCTGTGCAGCAACAGTTTCCACCTGCTGGGTTGTCATTTCCCTCACTGCCGGCACTACTGTAGTCAATTTGTTCCTTAGGCGAGACACTCTGGAAATGAAGGTCCTCTGGTGCTGGCTGGCGCGAGACCTCAACACCCCCGCTTGGTCGTGGATGGAGAGTACCGTTCTCGTATCTCTCTCTCTCTCTCTCTCTCTCTCTCTCTCTCTCTCTCTCTCTCTCTCTCTCTCTCTCTCTACGATTCGTCTATTTTCTATGGTTTTTAGTTAATATAATTGAAAATACTTGATATCTAAGAATACTATTTACTCTCTCTCTCTCTCTCTCTCTCTCTCTCTCTCTCTCTCTCTCTCTCTCTCTCTCTCTCTCTCTCTCTCTCTCAGGTGTGTTTGTTCAGGTAATTATTATCTTATGTCAATTCAATGTCACTTTTTTGCTTTGCTTTTCATTCTCTCTCTCTCTCTCTCTCTCTCTCTCTCTCTCTCTCTCTCTCTCTCTCTCTCTCTCTCTCTCTCTCTCTCTCTCTCTCTCTCTTGTCTTGTCCTGTTTTCTCTCCCTTTATTTTCTTTTTTTTTTTCTTCTACATTTACCTCCTTCTTTCTTCTTCCTCTTTCCTCTCTTCCTTATTTTTTTCTATATGTTCTTCCTTCTCTGTTCTTTATCTTCTCTCCCTATTCTTCTTTTCTCTTTACCTCCTCTTTCTCCATTTCTCTTCTTTTTAGTTTGTATTTCCTTCCTTCTCCTCCTTTTCTTCCTCCTTTAAAGTTTTCTTCTTCCTTTTTATCCTTTTCTTCCTTCACTTTTCCTTCCTCTTCCTTCCTCCTCCTCCTCCACTACCTTCTTCTTCTTCTCCTTCTCCTCCTCCTCCTCCTCCTCCTCCTCCTCCTCCTCCTCCTCCTCCTCCTCCTCCTCTCTTTATCTCTTCTCTTTAATCATACTTTCTTTATTTGATGTCTTCCTTGTTACCTTGTTGTTGTTGTTGTTGTTGTTGTCTTCTTCTTCTTCTTCTTCTTCTTCTTCTGCTTCTGCTTCTGCTTCTGCTTCTTCTTCTTCTTCTTCTTCTTCTTCTTCTTCTTCTTCTAGAGAGGTAAGCGTCGGTCAAAGTGAAGCCAAGTGGCCACGTCTCCGTTTTCTTTCCTTCCCCGTTTTCTTTTCCTGTCTTGCTTTTTCTCTTCCTCTTCCTCCTCCTCCTCTTCTTATTCTTCTTCTCTCCTCGTTCTCTTCTTCCCTCTTGTCTTCTTATTTTTTTCGTCTTAAACGGTCATCTTGTCATCGTCTTCCTCCTCCTCCTCCTCCTCCTCCTCCTCCTCCTCCTCCTCCTCCTCCTCCTCCTCCTCCTCCTCCTCCTCCTTGCTATCTTTTAATCTTTTCTGCAACTTTCATTAACAAAGAGAGAGAGAGAGAGAGAGAGAGAGAGAGAGAGAGAGAGAGAGAGAGAGAGAGAGAGAGAGAGAGAGAGAGAGAGAGAGAGAGAGAGAGAGAGAGAGAGAGAGAGAGAGAGAGAGAGAGAGAGAGAGAGAGAGAGAGGGTGGGGTCTTACCTGAAGTAATTAAGGTCAGAATGTCACTCTCCCTCACCTTGCCACCCCCCCCAGCACCTTCTCATCACCCCCGACTTTACCTCTTCCATCACCCCTTCCATTAATTCACCCCTCTCTCTCTCTCTCTCTCTCTCTCTCTCTCTCTCTCTCTCTCTCTCTCTCTCTCTCTCTCTCTCTCTCTCTCTCTTTCATATTTTGTGTTATTTTTCAATTTTCTTTTATTTTATCTTCTTATTCCTTTCTTTTACTTTCTTTAATTTTCTTTGTTTTTTTTTTTATTTATTTATTTATTTATTTATTCCTTATTCCTTCCTTTTATTCCCATTTCCCTATTTCCTTATCTTTTTCTCTTTTTTATCTCTCTTCCTTCCCTCACTTTCGCCTTCCTTCTTTCCTTCCTTCCTTCCTTCCTTCCTTCCTTCCTTTCTTCCTTCCTTCCTTACTCCATTTTCTTATTCCTTCATTTTCTTATTCCTTTCTTTCATTGCTCCATATACTTCCCCATACCTCCCCCTCCCCCTCCCCCCCCTTTCCCTCTTTCCCCTTCCCCTCACCTCCCATTCACCTGTTTGCTAATGGGTCTACTTTCACACCTGTGCAATCTCTACCTATACACTTTCTGGGTGGTGGTGGTGGTGGTGGTGGTGGTGGTGGTGGTGGTGGTGGTGGTGGTGGTGAGTTTTCTTTTTTTTTTTTCTTGTATTTCTTTCTTATCTTTTTTTCTATTTTTTCTTCTTTTTTTTTGTTTTCTTCTTTTTTCTTCTTTTCTTCTTCGTCTTCTTTTTCTTCTTCTTCTTCTTCTTCTTCTTCTTCTTCGTCTTCCTCTTCTTCTTTTTCTTCTTGTTTTTCTTGTTCTTCTTCTTCTTCTTTTTCTTCTTCTTCTTCTTCTTCTTCTTCTTCTTCTTCTTCTTCTTCTTCTTCTAGTAGTTGTAGTGGTTGTAGTAGCAGCAGTAGTAGTAGTAGTAGTAGTAGTAGTAGTAGTAGTAGTAGTAGTAGTAGTAGTAGTAGTAGTAGTTGTAGTACCACCACCACCACCACCACCACCACCACCAATAACATTAAGTCATCACCCCTGCCATCCCCAGACAGACAGACAGACAGACATTGGTGGTGGTGGTGGTGGTGGGGGGAACCTTGAGCACCTGGCGGGGGTCTTTGATTAGCAGACAGGTGGACGTCCTTGTCTCCCCTCACCTGGTCCCCTCACCTCTCCCCACCCTTCCTTACCCACAACTCCTTCTACACTCTCCCTTCCCCTCCATACCCCTCTTCTTCCCCTCACTTTCCCATCATCTCCCCTCTTCTCCCCTCAGTATCCCTCCTACCCTCTTTCTTAGCTCCCCTCAACCTCTCCCCTTCCCCATCACCTCCCATCTTCTCTCATCCCTACTCCTTTACTCCCCAAATCCTTCCTATCCCGTATCTTTGTGTCCCTCTTCCCCTCTCCCTTCCCCTCTCCTTCCCCATCCCTCTCCCTCCCCTCCCATCATCACCTGCCGCACCCCAACCAAGAATGTGGTGTGTGTGTCTGTCTGTGTGTGTGTGTGTGTGTGTGTGTGTGTGTGTGTGTGTGTGTGTGTGTGTGTGTGTGTGTGTTGTCACTGTAATGTTATAATTGATTTTTTTCTTGTTTTTCTTCTTTCTCCTTCTTTCTCTTCCTCTTTCTTTCTTTTTTTCTTTCTTCTGTTATTTATCTATTTATCCGTTATTTTAAGGTAGTTTTTGGTCTCTCTCTCTCTCTCTCTCTCTCTCTCTCTCTCTCTCTCTCTCTCTCTCTCTCTCTCTCTCTCTCTCTCTCTCTCATTGCATAACATGACAGGAAACAGCATGCTCCCTCTCACTTTGCAAAATCTAGAGAGAGAGAGAGAGAGAGAGAGAGAGAGAGAGAGAGAGAGAGAGAGAGAGAGAGAGAGAGAGAGAGACCTGTTTCATATCTGTGGAATGTTGTTGGGAAAATATCAGAATCTCAAAGGGCCTAGAAAGAAGAAGAAGAAGAAGAAGAAGAGAGAGGAGGAAGAAGAAGAAGAGAGGAGGAGGAGAAGGAGGAGGAGATATTGAGTAGGTGGAGAAAAAAAATACTTCAGGAGAAATAGAGAAAGAAATGAAGAAATAGGAAAGACTTGAGAGAGAGAGAGAGAGAGAGAGAGAGAGAGAGAGAGAGAGAGAGAGAGAGAGAGAGAGAGAGAGAGAGAGAGAGAGAGAGAGATTTAAGCCTGTAAGTGTAAAGTATCTCAAAGCATACACATTACAGCTACTGTGTGTGTGTGTGTGTGTGTGTGTGTGTGTGTGTGTGTGTGTGTGTGTGTGTGTGTGTGTGTGGGCGTGGGTTAAGAGTAGCATGGGCGGTGTTAGGGCAAGAATGGGCGTAGTTCACGATTTTGCTCTTAATCTTTTTTATTTTCTGGTTTGAGAGAGAGAGAGAGAGAGAGAGAGAGAGAGAGAGAGAGAGAGAGAGTTGGGTAAGATTTTCGTTCATATTTTCCTTCTTGCTCTCTCTCTCTCTCTCTCTCTCTCTCTCTCTCTCTCTCTCTCTCTCTCTCTCTCTCTCTCTCTCTCTCTCTCTCTCTCTCTCTCCGTTATAGTCCGTTATCAATTGTTTTTAGTGGCAGGACTTTTCATCAACAACAACAACAACTACTACTACTACTACTACTACAACTACTACTCAGCTTTCAATAAAATTTTCGAGATAGTTTTTTCCACCCGACTCACAAATTACCTTGAAATTGACAACCTATTAATAGAGAACCAAAACACCTGCTCGACTTCAGGGCTCGTCGATCCACTGAGTCTACGATCCCTGGCCTGTATTCTGAAGCACTATTGACTTCACATCCACTATTTTCAAAAGGCTCTCTCGTTGAAGCTACATTGATTTCAACATGTGTTTTTTGTAATTCTAGTGGTAGATTTTTATTTATTTATACCATGTGGGCTTTTCACGGGAATTTCTGGGCTAAAGGGGATACTTATTTAGGGTACCTCCTATCTCAATGCGCACCCGCTAGGAAACCGTTGCCCCGAGTGAGGAAGCCCAACCTACACTCTGACTTAGTGTTCTTGCGATACTTGAATTTGTGAGGAAAATGTTCTTGCGATACAAATTTGTGAATGAAGTGTTCCTAAGTTTAGAAGAAAAATGTTTGCCGTTAGGGTATTCATAAACCTGTGTTAAGCATTTGACACATTAGATCATAGGATTTTACTTCATTAATTAGAACGTTTAGGAATTAGAGGTGTGACACTAAGATTATTTCAGAGCTATTTAAGGTGTAGAAAGCAGGGTGTTTATTGTCATGACCGCTATTCTCCTTTTATTGCCATAAGTAAAGGTGTACCGCAAGGGTCTGTTCTAGCCCCCAATACTGTTCCTTGTATATATTAATGGTATTATTAACGTTGGTTCTGTATTTGAAATTATAATGTATGCGGATAATACCACACTTCTACTAAAAGATAGAAATATAGACACATTGCATTCAAACTTAATTTCAGAGTTAGACCGCATAAAATTATGGGTTAAAGTTAATAAATTAAACATCAATATTTCAAAAACTAATTATATATATTTTCAACCAGATTAGTAAAACAGTCAATAAATCCTGTTTTACTAGACGGTCAAGTAATTCAACAAGTCACTCGCACTGAATATCTTGGCGTCACGAGAGATGAAAACTTGAATTGGAAGCTTCGCATTGACCAAATTTGCTTGAAAGTCTCGAAAATTACTGGAACTTTATATAGAATCTGCAGTAACCTCACAATAGAGTCTATAATCAGCATATACTTGTATTATACACTTTGTTAACCACGCCTTATATATTGTATTTCATTATGGGTCTGTATACGCGGCCATCCTTCCTGCACAGACCAGTCACTGCCCAAAGAAGGTTCTGAGATGCATCTTTTGTATTTTCTGAGGCCAAACATGAAATTTTCTTTTGTCCATGAATATTTTATGTTATTCCCAGTTTTTAGAAATCAAAGACACAACACAATATTCAAGTAAACAGATAATGTTGTAAACACTAGGAATAATGATATTAATTCAATCTGTCCAGTATTCAGAACCACATTATTTAAAAACAGCATTATAAGTTCTGTGCCACAACTCTTCAATACTCTAACCCTTGATGGAAAAAAAAGCTCTCCTTACAACTCTCACTTTCGCTACATACAAGAGCAACGAAGGCTTATCTTGTCTCAGCAAAGTTTGTGATTTATAAATGTGTATATGTTTATTTATTATGGTGTTTTACAATCGTGTTTATTTTCCTACTACTTACTGAATGAGTGCACACCTTTGTGGTACAGTGTAGGCCTACAGTTCATGCTTTTGTACTTGTTGTGTTTGTTGCTTCCTTCACACAAACTACTACTACTACTACTACTACTACTACTTTTTGACTCATAGCAGCAACTGTAGTAGTAGTTGTCGTAGAAGAGTAGTAGTAATAGTAGTAGTAGTCGTAGTAGTAGTAGTAGTAGTAGTAGTAGTAGTAGTAGTAGTAGTAACAGTAGTAGTAGTGGTAGTAGTAGTAGTAGTAGTAGTAGTGGTAGTATCTGGTAACATGTGTTGTACTACGTCTTAACTTCTCTCCTCCTCCTCCTACTCCTCCTCCTCCTCCTCCTCCTCCTCCTCCTCTTCCAGTTTAAGGACCTGAAATATTACATAATTCAAGGCCGTTTGCATATTACAGTAGCCATTTTTTTTCCCTCCCACCTCTCCCTTTCATCCTCTCTCTCTCTCTCTCTCTCTCTCTCTCTCTCTCTCTCTCTCTCTCTCTCTCTCTCTCTCTCTCTCTCTCTCTCTCTCTCTCTCTCTCTCTCTCTCTCTCTCTCTCTCTCAGACATTCCCTTTAACTAGTTTGTTGCAAGAGGTCGTCTCTCTCTCTCTCTCTCTCTCTCTCTCTCTCTCTCTCTCTCTCTCTCTCTCTCTCTCTCTCTCTCTCTCTCTCTCTCTCTCTCTCTCTCTCTCTCTCTCTCTCTCTCTCTCGCTCAATTTTCCATTTTCAGTAGTAAAAGTAGTAGTAGTAGTAGAAGTAGTAGTAGTAATTTTCTTGATATTTTGGTAATGTTGCTGTTGTTGTTGTTGTTGTTGTTGTTGTTGTTGTTGTTGTTGTTGTTGTTGCTGTTGTTGTTGGTGTTGTTCGTCTCCTTTGGGTTGGGTTGGGTTAGGTTGGGTTAGGTCAGGTTGGGTTTGGGTTGGGTTGGGTTGGGTTTTTTTTTACATTACAAGGGCACTGGCCAAGGGAAAACAAAGTGTTGGAAAAAAAAAATCCCGCTGGTTGCCAGGCCCTGTTAAGAGGAAAGTAGGAGAAAGAAAAAACAAAAAATCTAAAAGGAGGGTCCAGTTAACGTAAGAGGTGTCTTGACACTCCTCTTTTGAAAGAGTTTAAGTCATAGGCAGGTGGAAATACAGACACAGGTAGAGAGTTCCAGAGTTTACCAGTGTAGGGAATGAAGGAGTGAAGATACTGGTTAACTCTTGCATTAGGAAGATGGACAGAATAGGGATGAGAAGAAGTAGAGAGTCTTGTGCAGCGAGGCCGCAGGAGGGGAAGGCATGCAGTTAGCAAGTTCAGAAGAGCAGACAGCATGAAAACAGCGGTAGAAGACAGATAAAGATGCAACATTGCGGCGGTGACTTAAAGAATCAAGACAGTCAGTTAGAGGAGAAGAGTTGATAAGACGAAAAGCTTTAGATTCCACCTTGTTTAGTAAAGCTGTGTGTGTGGATCCCCCCCAGACATGAGAGCCATACTCCATACACGGGCGGATAAGGCCCCTGTACATAGCAAGCAGCTGGGAGGAGAGAAAAATGGACGAAGACGCCACAGGACACCTAACTTCTTGGAAGCTGATTTAGCAAGAGTAGAGATGTGAAATTTCCAGTTTAGATTTTTAGTGAAGGATAGACCGAGTGTGTTTAATGTAGAGGAGAGGGAAGTTGAGTGTTAGGTTAGGTTGGGATGGGTTAGGTTAGGTTGGGTTAGGTTGGGATGGGTTGGATTAGGTTAGGTTAGGTTGGGTTGGGTTGGGTTGGGTTGGGTTGGGTTAGGTTAGGTTGGGATGGGTTGGGTTAGGTTAGGTTAGGTTAGGTTGGATTAGGTTAGGTTAGGTTAGGTTGGGTTGGGTTGGGTTGGGTTGGGTTGGGTTAGGTTAGGTTAGGTTAGGTTAGGTTAGATAAAGTCAGGTTTCAGTTTTGTACATTTCTTTCTAACTCTTCCTCTCCCTATTTCCCTCTTTCTCCTTCCCTCTTCCTCCCTTTTTCTTTCTTCCCTTCCCTCTTGCTTCCTCCTTCTCTCTCCTTTCCTCTTCTCTCTTTTTCCTCCTTTATCTCTTCCCTTTCCTTCCTCCTCCTTCCTTCCGTTCCTTCTTTCTCCCTCTTCCTTCCTCTTGTTCCCTCTTTCCCTCTCGTTTCCTCTTCCTCCTATTTTCCTCCTTCTTTCCTTCCCTTCCATCCCTTTTCCTTCTTTCCCTTCCTTCTTCCTCCCTCTTCTCCTTGCCCCTTGCTTCTCTCCTCTTCCTCCCTCTTGCTTCATCCTTCCCTTTCCTTTTTCTCTTCCTTCCTCATGCCCCTTCCTTCATTCCTTCTCTCCCTTTTCCTTCCCTTCTATCTTCCCCACTCCTTCCTTCCTTCCCTTCCCTTTCCTTTTCCTCCTCCTTCATTCCACCCCTTTCTCTCCCTTTTCCTTCCTTTCCCTCTCCCTCCCTCCCTCCCTCCCTCCCGCCCAACGTCCCTCCACAAACCACAACACTAGACAAAACCAAGTAACGAAATGCACAGATTAAATAAGACGAAGCAAAATCTTTAGTCACCATTTGTCACTCACACCTGGCCTAGTTAAGAGCCAGGTATGCACTCCACTACCTGACACGGAAACCGACCTGGAAACCTATACCTGGCTACACTACGATATAAGGTGAACCAGGCGAGGCGACCGTACCGGGAGTAGAACGTGGTGCAAATATGGCGAACAGGTTACAACACGTTTCCAGAGAGAGAGACAGAGACAGACAGACAGACAGACAGAGAGTGTGTGTGTGTGTGTGTGTGTTTATCTGATATTCACCAAGACTTTATGAGATTCCAAGAACTTATATGAGAATGATTAAGTTCACATAAGTTCATTGGCCAATAATGATGAGATAAATGTTGCCTTGTGGTTTGCCTGAATTAAATGATAAGAGGAGGTGGTGGTGGTGGTGGTGGTGGTGGTGATGGTGGTGGTGGAGGAAAAAGAAGAAGAATTTGTTTGATCTTGATTGAAAGAGAAATTAGTTTGTAAGTGAGTGACGGGGAGGAGAAGGAGAAGGAGGAGGAGGAGGAGGAGGAAGAGGGAGACAAAGAAGACGAGGAGGAGGAGGAGGAGGAGGAAGAGGAAATGCTTACATCTTGAATAATGAATTAATTTGATGATGAGTAAGGAGGAAGATGAGTAAGAATAATTTTGAAGGAGGAGAAGGAGAAAATAGAAAAATATGAAGAAGAAGAAGGAAGAAGAATAACAAATTTAAATATAGAAAAGCAAAAAAAAAAAAAAAAGACATGAAGAAAGAAGAATATAGAAGAAGAAAGAAGAATTAGTATAGAATGATAAAGGAGGAAGAGGAATGTTAAAGGAAGAAGAGGAATTTGAGGAGGAGGAGGAGGAAGAGGAGGAGGAGAAGGAGGAATGTGATTGGAGGAAGAGAAGGAGAGGAGAAAAATATATAGATGAGAAGGAAGTGGAGGTGAGGAGGAAAGAATGAATGGAGGAAAAGAGGAGAGGGAAGAGGAGGAAAAATGTATGGGAGAGAGATAAAAGGAGAATAAAGATAAGTAGAAATGGAGAAAAAATAGAAAAAAATCAAAGAAGTAACCATGTGTGTGTGTGTGTGTGTGTGTGTGTGTGTGTGTGTGTGTGTGTGTGTGTGTGTGTGTGTGTGTGTGTGTGTGTGTGTGTGTGTAAGTGGACAGGTGGGCAGCTCATTAACCTGCCCTTTAGTTGACCTACACGTGTCATGGGGTCACATGATATCTCCTCGTCCTCCTCCTCCTCCTCCTCCTCCTCCTCCTCCTCCTCCTCCTCCTCCTCCTCCTCCTCCTCCTCCTCCTCTTCCTCCTCCTCCTCCTCCTCCTCCTCCTCCTCTTCCTCTTCCTCCACCTCTCACTGACGCTTTGTGGAGGAGGAAGAGGAGGA
>NC_059260.1:4366388-4368888 GCF_017591435.1 Portunus trituberculatus | reverse complement strand
CTCCTCCTCCTCCTCCTCCTCCTCCTTCCTCCTCCTCCTCCTCCTCCTCCTCCTCCTCCTCCTCCTCCTCCTCCTCCTCTTCCTCTTCCTCCTCCTGCTCCTCCTCCTCTAACTACCACAATTACCACTACCATTATTGCTGCTACTGCCACCACCACCACCACCACCGCTACTACTACTACTACTACTACTACTACTACTACTACTTTTCATAATTAACACATTTTTCCTACCATTTCTCTTTTAAACCACCATTATCTTTCATCTCCTCCTCCTCCTCCTCCTCCTCCTCCTCCTCCTCCTCCTCCTCCTCCTCCTCCTCCTCCTCCTCAGTCAACAATACAGCGGCGTTAGAGTGACATCCTGACATCCTTTCATCCTTCCTCTCACCTTGACATTTACACCTGCTGGGTCATGCCGGAAGCTCTTACCGGGCCTCACCTGACACCTGGGCTCTACCTGGACTCTACCTGGGGTCTCTCTGGGGTCTACCTGCGGTCTTCCTTGCGGTCTAAATGTATAATTGGTTACCGTCCCTTCCCTACCAACTTAGTCCCAAATTCATCTTATTCTGCTATTTATTAATATTTTGTAATTTATTTTTTTTTCTTCTATGTTATTTTATTCGTATTTTTGTTCTCGTTTGCCTATTAACCCTTTCACTGTGTATACCTGGTTTCCTTCCCATCCTTGTTAACTTCTTCGTCTTATTCTGTCTCTTGTGATTATTTTGTCTTTTTTTCTTCTCTCTTAAGGTTTTTCATTCGTATGTATGTTCTTGTTTTCCTATTAACCCTTTCACTGTGTATACCTGGTCACCTCCCTTCCCTTTCCTCTCTTTTCTTTCGTCTCCTTATTCTGCATCTTTCTGATATTTCTAACATTTCTTCCTCCTTCGTTTTATTTGTATTTTTGTTCTTGTTTACCTGTTAACCCTTTCACTGTGTATACCTGGTCACTTTTCCTTCCCTTCTCTTTTTGTTGTCTTATTCTGCGTTTCACTGATATTTGTAACATTTCGTCCTCCTTTATTTTATTCTTATTTTTGTTCATGTTTACCTTTCACTGTATATTTGGTCGCCTCTCTTTCTTCTCTCTTTTCGTCTTCTTATTCTTCGTCTTTCTAATATCTGTAGCTTTTCGTCCTCCTACATTGTATTCTTGTTTATCTATTCATTCTTTCACCGCTCCCCTTCCTTCTCCTCTTTTTCGCCTTCTTATTCTGCACCTTTCTAATATTTGTAGCATTTCTTCTTCCTACTTCTTTTTATCTTTATTATTCCACTCGCTTCCTTGTTAACCCTTTCGATGTAACACGAAGCAATTAGCAGCGTTAGAAATAATGTGGGAATGTGGGATGTCTTTATAACTATCCACAACTATTCTTTAAGTACCCCAGAAACTATTTAACCCTCTTCTTAAGTCTTTAACAATTGGCTTTACTTTCACTTTACGAGTTTCTTTTATTCATTTATTTATTTCTATCTTACCTTATTAACCCTTCAGTACCATGACGCTTTTTCATATTCATTCTGCTTACTATTTGTTGATTTTATACAGCTTCAGAAACTTATGTGGGGGATTAAAATGGTTATGACTCTAGCCATTAGTCTTCTGACCTGCATAGACCCTTCCTAATGTCAGTAAAATGGTCTAATTACACACTAAACTCAATTAAAATAGTGAAGACTCTGGCCATTAATTTTCTGACTTCCATAGACCCTTCCTAATGTTAATAAAATCGTCTAATTGTACCCAAACTCATGTTAAAAGTTGTCCCAGTACTGAAGCAGTTAAAATCTAAAACAGTCAAGCTTTTACCTAACTCTATTTACCTGTGGCTTTTCCTTAACCCCTTCAGTACTGGGACACATTTTTACCTTGAGATATGTGTACCATTAGACCATTTTTATTGACATTAAGAAGGTCTATGGAGGTCAGAAGATTAATGGCCACAGTCTTCACTATTTTAACTCACACATAAGTTTCTGAAGCTGTACAAAATCACCAAATAGTCACCAAAATGAATATGGAAACGCGTGATGGTACTGAAGGGGTTAATTACCTGTATTGGGTCACACCTACACACCTGTCTCGCCAAGCTCTCCACCTCCACACGAGCGATTCATGCCAAGGGCGCCTCCCAAGGGAACATTCTGGCCTTGGAAAAGACAGCTATTGATGTGTAGGAGGGAGGCACACGAGAAAATTCAGTGTTTTTTTTTCTTTTATTTCAAATATTAAAGTTTGTGTCTTGACTCCACCTTCCTGCCTACCTGCCTACCCATCTTCTCCTCCTCCTCCTCCTCCTCCTCCTCTTCTTCTTCTTCTTCTTCTTCTTCTTCCTTGTCTTCCTCCTTTTATTTCTTCCTCCTCTTCCTCGTGGTTTTCTTTTTTTCCCCTACTGCTCCTCGTTCTTTTCCTCCTCCTCCTCTTCCTTGTCTTCCTACTTTTCTTCCTCCTCTTCCTCGTTGTCTTCTTTTTTCCTCTACTCTTTTTT
>NC_059260.1:4346388-4353888 GCF_017591435.1 Portunus trituberculatus | reverse complement strand
TTTTTCTTTCTTATTTTCTTTTTCTCTTATTTCTTTTTCATTTCTTTCTTTATTTTATTCATCTTTTTATTTCTCCTTTTTCTCTTCTATTCTTTCTTTCTCTTTTCTTTCTTTTTCTTTTCTTATTTTTCCGTTTTTTTCATATTTCTTTCTTTCTTTCTCTTATTTCTTCTTATTCTCTTATATTTCTCTTTCTCTTTCTTTCCCTCTTATTTCTCCTTTTTTTCTTTTATTTCGCTTTTTAATCTTTTCAATATTATTTTTCCCTCCTTTTTTTTTTTTTTTTCTCTTTTTCTCTTTCACATTTCTCTTTTCTTTTCTCTTTTTTTATTTTATTTCTTTCATTTTTCTTTTTTTTCTTTTTTTCATTTAATTTAATCTTCCATTTTCACTATTTTCTTGTTTTCTTTTATTTTCCTTCTACTTTTCTTCTTCTCCTTTTCCTCTTCTCCTTTTTTCTACTTTTTTTTATTATTTGTGTATTTTTCCTTTTCTATCTTTTCCTTTCTTATTTTCTGTTTTTTTTTTTTCTTCATTCTCTTCTCTCTATTCCATCATTTCTTCTTCTTCTTTTATTTTTTTTCTTCCTCTCCTCTCTATTCCAATTTTACTTCTTTTTTCTTTTACTCCTCTTTCACCTCTTCCATATTTATCAACCTTTTCCTATTATCCTCTTCGTTCTCTATTTTCCTTCCTTCTCCTTCCTCCTCTTCTTCTTTTTCTTCCTCCTCTTCCTCTTCATCCACTTTCTCTATCCCATGTTTCTTCTACCTTCTCTTCTTCTTCTTCTCCTCCTCTCCACCTCCTCTTCCTCTTCTTCCACTTTCTCATTCATGCATTTTCTTCCTCCTTTTCTTCCTCTCCACTCCTCTTTCTCTTTTCCTTCCTCCTCTTCCTCTTATATTCCCTCTTCCTCTTCCTCTTCTTCCACCATTATCATGTAGTTTCTTCCTCTTCTCCTTCCTCTCCTTTCCTCCTCTTACTCTTTCAGCTTCATATATTAATTAAGTTTCCCATATTGCTAATTCCCGTTTTCTTTCTACAGGTGTGTGTGTGTGTGTGTGTGTGTGTGTGTGTGTGTGTGTGTGTGTGTGTGTGTGTGTGTGTGTGTGTGTGTTTCTTCCCCCACACCTGCTCGTGACTTACCTGTGTGTGGGCGCCAAGACAGGTGTGTTAATTAGCTGGTTTGTCTCAGGTGTGTGTGTGTGTGTGTGTGTGTGTGTGTGTGTGTGTGGTTGTGGTGGTAGTGGTAGTGGTAGTAGTAGCAGTAGTAGTAGTAGTAGTAGTAGTAGTAGTGGTAGTGGTGGTAGTAATAGTAATAGTAGCAATAGTATGTAGTAGTGGTGGTGGTGTTAGTAGTAGTAGTAGTAGTAGTAGTAGTAGTAGTAGTAGTACGTAGTAGTAGTTGTTGTTGTTGTTGTTGTTGTTGTTGTTGTTGTTGTTATTATTATTATTATTATTATTATTATTATTATTATTATTATTGTTTCCTTTCCCCGTCTCTCTCTCTCTCTCTCTCTCTCTCTCTCTCTCTCTCTCTCTCTCTCTCTCTCTCTCTCTCTCTCTCTCTCTCTCTCTCTCTCTCTCTCTCTCTCTCTCTTTCAAAAAAAAAAAAAAAAAGGAAAAGAGAAAAATATACAACCATTACTCTTTTTTTTTCTTTTCTTTCGTTTTTCTTTATTTTCTTTAGCCAGAATTGCCATAGGCCTTGACTTATTGCATTTAGGTTCAGGGCAATCTTCTTACGGACACGCCTATTCTTCTTCTTCCTCTTCTTCTTCTTCCTCCTCCTCCTCTTCCTCCTCTTCTTCTTCTCCTTCTACTTCTTCTTCCATATTTTTCTAGTTTTTGTTACGTTCTTATTTTCCTCCTGTTGTTTGTCTTTTTTTTTCTTCTTCTTTTTCTTCTTCTTCTTTTCTTCTTCTTCTTCTTCTTCTTCTTCTTCTTCTTAACTATTTTTCTTTCCTCATTTTCCTATCATTCATTTTTCTTATTCCTCTCTTTATCTTTAGAGTTATAATCAAGTTTCCATTTTCTTTTTCTCCCTTTTTTCCCCTCTTAGAATGAATATCTCTCTCTCTCTCTCTCTCTCTCTCTCTCTCTCTCTCTCTCTCTCTCTCTCTCTCTCTCTCTCTCTCTCTCTCTCTCTCTCTCTCTCTCAAGTCCTCTTTTTTTTCCTCGTCTTCATTCTTGTTCGTCTCAGATCTTCATTTTACGTTCATCCTTCCTCCTCCTCCTCCTCCTCCTCCTCCTCCTCCTCCTCCTCCTCCTCCTCCTCCTCCTCCTCCTCCTCCTCCTCCTCCACAAAAACTCCCATACCAATGAAAATGAAGGTGAGTTTGTGACATTCTAAGCAGCCTTGTGTTTTTGTGACTCCTCCTCCTCCTCCTCCTCCTCCTCCTCCTCCTCCTCCTCCTCTCCTCCTCCTCCTCCTCCTCCTCCTCCTCCTCCTCCCGGGTCATCTGATTAGTATTGCGTGTTATTTGCGTCTTTGCTCTTTTCTTTGAGCATATTTGGTAATGGTGGGGAGAGAGAGAGAGAGAGAGAGAGAGAGAGAGAGAGAGAGGTGGGGAGGAGTGGGGAAGAGTGTTACTTTGCCCTCGTTTTTCTTCCTTTTCACATTCTCTCTCTCTCTCTCTCTCTCTCTCTCTCTCTCTCTCTCTCTCTCTCTCTCTCTCTCTCTCTCTCTCTCTCTCTCGTTTCGTTTCGTTTCGTCCTTGTGAAATTACTAAAATGGGGTTATTTTTTATAGTGCCGATCCTCCTCCTCCTCCTCCTCCTCCTCCTCCTCCTCCTCCTCCTCCTCCTCCTCCTCCTCCTCCTCCTCTTCCTCTTCTTCTTCTTCCAGGGACATCCTCTCCTCTTAGTAGTTAACCGACACTAAAATTTGAGTTACCCTTTTTATTGTTACGTTTTCTATGTGTACTTCGAAAATGGATTCTTTTTATGGGAGACTTATCTTTTTTTTACTTATTGTTTTATTTCCTTTTGTTTCTTTTGTTAGTATTATGGTGTTTGTTGGGGTTTGTGTGGAAGTTTTATGATTATGTTTTGTTTATGTTTAAGTGTATAGGCGTTTTATAAGTGTTGCAGTGAAGGAAATAGAAAGGAATGAAATAATGAATGAAGTAGCTAGGCAGATGAAAATGCAGTATCATGACATGTTTTCATATTTATTTCCGCTACTATTTGCTGATTTTACACAGCTTCAGGAACGTGTGTGAGGGTTAGAATAGTGAAGACTGTGGCCATTAATCTTCTGACGTCCATAGACCCTTCCTAATGTCGATAAAATGGCCTAATCGTATACAAATCCCAAGGTAAAAATGTGTCCCAGTATTGATAGGATTGATATTAACAAACTTCAATTATTTAACGTTGGTGGAGTGTGCGCCATTTTTTTTCTATTACTTACAACACATGAAGAATTAACCCTTTCACTTTCTTTCACCCCTTCTCTTCCTACCAACTGTCTCTTTAGCTATCTTTTCTGTTCTCTTCAACCTCCTTAAAAAAAAAAAAAAAAAAAGTACCATGACGCGTTAATATACTGATTCTGCTCACTATTTGACGATTTCCTACAGGTTCAGATACTTATGTAGGGGATTAAAACAGTGAAGACTGGCCATTAATCTTCTGACCTCCATAGACCCTTCCTGATGTCAATAAAATCATCTAATCACACTCAAAACTCGTGATAAAAAATATGCCCCAGTCCTGAAGGGTTAAAATGCATGAATCTTCAGAAAACATGACTAAAAACACTTGTAAATTACGCAGGTGAAGGAAAAGGAAATATAAATGACAGTAACCATTATTTCCAGACATCTTCCTCTTGTGTGGCGCGTCTGGGAGGTTAATGGTAAGACAAGGATGGGCCAATGTCATGCTCCTGGTGTTCCTTCGGTGGCAGATGATGACTCGTGATTAAGTGTGATAGTACGGGGTGGAGATAATGACACCACATCCCAAGCTTGTGTTCTGTTTGGTGTGTGTTTTGTTTACCTCGTGTTCTGTTTGGTGTGTGTTGTGTTTGGTGTGTGTTTTGTTTAGTGTGTGTTGTGTTTGGTGTGTGTTCTGTTTAGTGTGTGTTTTGTTTAGTGTGTGTTTTGTTTAGTATGTGTTCTGTTTAGTGTGTGTTTTGTTTAGTGTGTGTTCTGTTTAGTGTGTGTTCTGTTTAGTGTGTGTTCTGTTTAGTGTGTGTTCTGTTTAGTGTGTGTTTTGTTTAGTGTGTGTTTTGTTTAGTGTGTGTTGTGTTTAGTGTGTGTTCTGTTTAGTGTGTGTTCTGTTTAGCGTGTGTCCTGTGTGGTTTTTATTGTTAAGCTTGTTTCCTGTTTGTTTTGCTTGTGTTCTGTTTAGGGTGTGTCCTGCTCAGCCTGTGTCAAACGTCCAGCCAGCATCCTTGTGTCCGGCTCGGCAGTTCTCAGCCTTTCCCAATAAGTTCACGTTTCTGTTTCCTGTGTCGCTGAGAAACCGTTGTAACTCACGCTTTGGATGAGTGCTTTAACCCCTTCACTGCTGGGACACATTTTTACCTTGAGATTTGTGTATGATTAGACCATTTTATTGACATTAGCAAGGGTCTATGGAGGTCAGAAGATTAATGGCCACAGTCTTCACTATTTTAATCCTTTCAGTACTAGGACACATTTTTATCTTGAGATTTGTGTACGATTAGACCATTTTATTGACATTAAGAAGGGTCTATGGAGGTCAGAAGATTAATGGCCACAGTCTTCACTATTTTAACCCTCACACACGTTCCTGAAGCTGTGTAAAATTACCAAATAGTAAATAAAATGAATATGGAAATGTGTCATGGTGCTGAAGGGGTTAAAGATACGTTCCTCGTCCAGCGTATCAAGAGCCAGTGAGACACCCCGAGCCCTTAACAGCGAGGCGCGTATCACCGCTGCCTGGCGTGGGTGTTCCCGGTAGAGGCGTGGGAACTGGAGTTAGATTTTAACCCCTTCAGTAGTGGGACGCATTTTTACCTTGATTATTGAGTATGATTAGACGATTTTATTTGCATAAGGAAGGGTTTATGGAGGTCAGAAGATTAATGGTCGTAGACTTCACTATTCTAATCCCAACATATGTTTCTGAAGATGAACATCCGCCCTGTCTATCTGTCTGTCTGTCTATCTATCCATCTATCTATCCATCTATCTTCTTTTCATCTTTCTATCTATCTATCTGTCTGTCTGTCTGTCTATCTATCTATCTATCTATCTATCTATCTATCTATCTATCTATTTTCTATGCATCTTTCTGTCTATTTACCTATCCATCTCTCTATCTATCTATCTATGTATCCATCTATCTTCTATGCATCCTTCTGACTATCTATCTATCTGTCTATCTGTCTATCTATCTATCCATCCATCTATTTTTTCTGCATCTTTCTGTCCATCTATCTATCTTTCTATCCATCTATCTTTGCATCTTTCTGTGTATCTGACTATCAATGTTAATCTTTGTGTGGATCTTTGTGTTAATATGTGCACAAGATTAGCGGAGCGAGGTTGAGACTACTTGATATCCATTCTGAGCCTTCGTGTGCTATCCCACTAACAATGTCAATAAAATATGTAATAAAAAAGAAAGATAAGCTATTATTTCTGCTCAAAGTAACATGCATGAATTTTTTTTTTTTTTTTTTCTATACTGGAATATTAAGTAATGTTTCATCAGTCTAGAAAGGTGAAAAATGTATATATATATATATGTCGATAGTTTACGCTCTTAACAAACAACATTCTTGATAAATGATTTTCTTTTCTCTTTTTTTTTCTTCTTTTTTTATGCAAGAGGGAAACCAACCAAGGGGAACACAAGATTAAAAAAAAAAAAAAAAAAAAAAAAGACCCACTTCAAATTCTAGTTCCCTTAGGCTCAGCAAGATAGCCACAGCAAGATAGCCACACAGCTCCTCGCAAGATAGCCACAGCAAGATAGCCACACAGCTCCTCGCAAGATAGCCACAGCAAGATAGCCAAACAGCTCCTTGCAAGATAGCCAAACAGCTCCTCGCAAGATAGCCACAGCAAGATAGCCACAGCAAGATAGCCACAGCAAGATAGCCAAACAGCTCCTTGCAAGATAGCCAAACAGCTCCTTGCAAGATAGCCAAACAGCTCCTCGCAAGATAGCCACAGCAAGATAGCCACAGCAAGATAGCCACAGCAAGATAGCCAAACAGCTCCTTGCAAGATAGCCAAACAGCTCCTCGCAAGATAGCCACAGCAAGATAGCCACAGCAAGATAGCCAAACAGCTCCTTGCAAGATAGCCAAACAGCTCCTCGCAAGATAGCCACAGCAAGATAGCCAAACAGCTCCTTGCAAGATAGCCAAACAGCTCCTCGCAAGATAGCCACAGCAAGATAGCCACAGCAAGATAGCCACACAGCTCCTTGCAAGATAGCCACAGCAAGTTAGCCACAGCTAGATAGCCACAGCAAGATAGCCACACAGCTCCTTGCAAGATAGCCACAGCAAGAAAAGGGGAAAGGAAAAAGGAGGAATGGCCACTTAAGGAAAAAAAAAGAGGGGAAGTGTCTACTGAAAGAAAAAAAAAGGGTGTTTTAACTTGCTAAGGGGAAAAAGAGGGAAAATAACCAAAAAAGGGGAAGAAAAGGGTGTTCTCTAACTTGCTAAGGGGAAAAAAGAGGGAAAATAACCAAAAAAGGGAAGGAAAGGGTGTTCTCTAACTTACTAAGGGGAAAAAATAATTAAATGTGCAAAAAAAAAATAGAAAATAGGAAAAAAAACTAACTTACTAAGGGGAAAAAAGAGGGAAAATAACCAAAAAAAGGGAAGGAAAGGGTGTTCTCTAACTTACTAAGGGGAAAAAAGAGGGAAAATAACCAAAAAAAGGGAAAGAAAGGGTGTTCTCTAACTTACTAAGGGGAAAAAATAATTAAATGTGCAAAAAAAACAAATAGAAAATAGGAAAAAAAACTAACTTACTAAGGGGAAAAAAGAGGGAAAATAACCAAAAAAAGGGAAGGAAAGGGTGTTCTCTAACTTACTAAGGGGAAAAAAGAGGGAAAATAACCAAAAAAGGGAAGGAAAGGGTGTTCTCTAACTTGCTAAGGGGAAAAAATAATTAAATGTGCAAAAAAAAAAAAATAGAAAATAGGAAAAAAAAATGGGTCATGTTATTTGTCTTCCCATTTTCTAAGGAAGACAAAAGGAAAGAAATCGGACATGTGGACAGCCGCCTTGAAACACCACTCTGGAAACAAATCACGTGACAGGAAGGGGAAACTTAAGATCAGGCAGGGAAATTACCATCCTTCCCTCCACCTCATCCACTTCACGCTACACTGGCCGAGGGGAAAAAAAATGTGACGAGTGGAGGAACAGATTAGTTTCCCCTCTCATTATCACTCTTCACTTCCTCTCTCTATTATTTCCTTTTATTCATTGCCTGTCACTTCTTCTATTCTTATTTCACTTTCCCTCTCTCTCTCTCTCTCTCTCTTTTATTTCCTTTTC
>NC_059260.1:4323888-4336388 GCF_017591435.1 Portunus trituberculatus | reverse complement strand
GAAAGGACGTCCGAGGATACCAACCCTAAGGAACCACACAGGAATCCTAAAGGAATCGTCCTCCCTCCTCTACACTTGTCTCTTTCAAGGGGACGAGGAGCAGCAAGGTGTGGTCTGCGTGTGTCGGCTTCGCACTCCACTAATCTTCGTGGTAAGAGTGTTTGCTTGGGTGTTTAATGGTGTTTTGTGGGTTTTAAGAGTGTTTTGTTGTGTTTAAGTTTGTTTTGTGAGTTTTAAGAGTGTTTTGTGGTGTTTAAAAGTGTTTCGTTGATTTTAAGGATGTTTTGTGATATTTGATAGTATTTTATAGAATTTAAGGATTTGTAGATTTAAGGTTTGGAAGGGCTGGAAGGGTCTAGACTCTGGAAGGTTTTAGCCACTCTCTTCCTCTCCCTTCCTCCATCCTTCCCTCCCTCCTCTTCACTGTAGCGTGGTATGGTGTTATGGTGTTGTGACTGGACTAGATTATTGGGTGTATCTTCTCGTGGTGTTGTGGTGTTGTCTCTGTGACGTGTTTATCTTCATATTGCTTTTCTTTTGCTTTCTGTTTTTTTTTTTTTTTTTTTTTTTTTATTGTCGTCTAAAGTATTTTCCTTCTTTCGGCTTCTTCTTGTGTTACATTTTTCTTTTCTTTTTCTCTCGCTGTCTCAACCTCAAATGTTGTTGTTGTTGTTGTTGTTGGTTTCCTGTCCCTGTTTTTTGTGTTTTCTGACTCATGACTTTTGACTCATAATTTTGATTCATAACTTTTTATTCATAACTTTTCATTCATAACTTTTTGATTCATAAAATTTTACTCATAATTTTGATTCATAACTTTTTCATTCATAACTTTTGATTCATAACAATTTACTCATAACTTTCCATTCATAACTTTGATTCGTTTAGACTCATAACTTTTGATTGAATTTAAACTTAAGACAGCTCCAGCATTTCTCATCCCCACCTTTTCTCTTCTCTCTGCTTCTCTTCCCACTTTCATCAACCATTACGAAGCTTAGCGGTTCGTTAACACTCCTCACACTTTCCTTTCCTCCTCTTCTTCTGTCTTCACACTCCTATTTCCCTTCCTACACTTCCATCCACTCTTGCATCCTTCCTTTCTTCCATCATCTTCTCTCCTTCCATTCCTCCACATTGCTCCATCCTTAATTCTTTATCTCTATTCACACTCTTCTACTACCTCCACGTTTCTCTTCCTTTTTCTCTCCACCCTCCTCTTTCTCTCCACCCTTTCATTCCACACCCGCCATTATCCACAACTCCACCTAGTCACTCCATCTCCACTTCCTTCCTGTTCCTCATCCACTTAATGACGTTTTGTGATTTCCTCAACTTGTCTTCTCATGTCAGACAAAATTTGGGTTTTTTTTTTTTTTTTTTTTTCTAAGAATATCACTGTGTTTGTTTACTTGTTCCCCATAACTCTTCTTCTTCTTCTTCTTCTTCTTCTTCTTCTTCTTCTTCTTCTTCTCTTATTTTTTTTTATCTTCTTTCTTCTGACTATTGTGTAGCAGTAGTAGTAGTAGTAGTAGTAGTAGTAGTAATATTGATAGTAGCAGTGGTTGTTGTTGTTATGCTAGTAATTAATGTTGTATTAGCAGTAGCAATTATTCTTGTAAGACTAGTAGTAGCAGTAGCAGTAGTAGTAGTAGTAGTAGTAGTAGTAGTAGTAGTAGTAGTAGTAGTAATTGATGTTGTTGTTGTTGTAACAGTAGCAATACCACCGACCAACCATCCAAGAGAAAGCCAAATATCCAAGAAAAGTAGTAGTAGTAGTAGTAGTAGTAGTAGTAGTAGTAGTCATAGCAGTAATAGTTATATGTAGTAATAATTATAGCAGTAGTTGTTTTTTGTTGTTGTATAAGCAAAAATAATATATTGAAGTGATAGGAATTGTAACAGTATAAGAAATAGTTGTAATAGTTGTAATAGTAATAGTAGCAGTTGTAGTAATAGTAGTAATAATCGTTCTGTCGTAAATTTTATGTATAAGTGCAATAAATTTTGTTCATTGTAAGAATATGTGCCTTGTGGTGATAAATGTTTAACAGACACGCAATCATGCCTCTCCTCCTCTCCCAAGCCTCTCCCTGCGCCCCTCTCCCAATCCCTTACCTCTCCTGTTCTTTTCTATCCTCTCCCAGCTCTCCTCTTCCATCCCCCTGCATTTCCTGTCCTTTTCAAACCTTTCCCTTCTTTACTCTCCATTTTTCTGCCTCTCCTGTTAATATGTGCCTTGTGGTAATAAATGTTTTGTTGTTCTGGTATGTTTATCTTTTCTCATTTATTAATTGCATTTATTTTACTTATTCATTTTTATTTTTATTTAATTTTCGTTGTATTGTTTTGAAAATATTTAAATACATGCACTCAGGTGAAGTCTCTCTCTCTCTCTCTCTCTCTCTCTCTCTCTCTCTCTCTCTCTCTCTCTCTCTCTCTCTCTCTCTCTCTCTCTCTCTCTCTCTCTCTCTCTCTCTCTCTCTCTCTCTCTCTCTCTCTCAGGGACGTTTCCTTTATTCCCACTTTTACTTTCTATTATTTTTTCTTTCATTTTCTTTCTTCTTAGTTATCAATATTTTCCTCCGTCCTCCTCCTCCTCCTCCTCCTCCTCCTCCTCCTCCTCCTCCTCCTCCTCCTCCTCCTCCTCCTCCTCCTCCTCCTCCTCCTCCTCCTCCTCCTATATTGCAAAACATTTCTTTGTCGCACCTTCACTACATTAAAAACTCTAGTTGAAGTGACTCTGGGTTTTAATCGTGTTTTCTAAGGATCTAGTGACAGATTAGCAAGATTTCTATGCAATTAATATGAAATACACTCTTAAAAATCTGGCAGTTCATCTCTGTGGCCTTTGAAAATAGACATGACGAAGTTACATGGGTTTTTGAGTTTTTTTTGAAGTTCTAGTGACAGATTAGCAAGATTTATGCGTTATTAAGATGGAAAACACTCTTGAAAACCCGGCTATTCATATCTGCGGCCTTTGAAAATAGTCATAATGAAGTTACACGGGTTTTTAAGAGTTTTTTTTATAAGTTCTAGTGACAGATTAGCAAGATTTATGCGTTATTAAGATGGAAAACACTCTGTGGCCTTTGAAAGTAGTGATGAGAAAGCAGACGTTTCATAACACGGACTATTGATAAACGGAAGGAGTTAAAGGAGGATTAGAGCAGAAGTTTCAAGATTTGGAGGAGGAGGAGGAGGAGGAGGAGGAGCAGCAGAGGTAGGAGGATGGGGCAGGAAGGAGAAAAATCTTAATAACTAAGAAGGAAAATGAAAGAATAAATTAATAGAAAGTGAAAATAGGAACAAAGGAAACGTTCCAGAGAGAGAGAGAGAGAGAGAGAGAGAGAGAGAGAGAGAGAGAGAGAGAGAGAATGAAATACCCACGAAAGGAAAAAAAAAATTATACCTTGAGGAACGAAAGGAGGAGACAACGACGAAGAAGAAGAAGAGGAGGAGAAGAAGAAAAGGAGGAGGAGTAGGACGAAGAAGAAAAAGGGCAGGAGGACGAAGAAGAAAAAGAGAAGGGGGAAGAGGAGGAAGACAAAAACCACAAACACTACCAGGACAGTGACCTCACGTGAACCTCCTCCTCCTCCTCCTCCTCCTCCTCCTCCTCCTCCTCCTCCTCCTCCTCCTCCTCCTCCTCCTCCTCAAATTAACGTATCATGCACAAAGTAATAATAATCTATACATCAATGAGGAAGATATTGAGCGTGTCACCAGCTCTAAATACCTGCTGGGAGTGTGTTGGGTGTACAGCGGCGAGCAGGGAGGAGTGAGGCATGTGTCAACAGTGAAGGTGTACCACTCTTAGTATGAAGGCACTGGTGTGGAGTGGACGTGGCGTCGGGGTCCCTATACTAAGAATGGAGTACCTAAGCACTATCAGATTCCTCTTTGACTCTGCAGGTCCTGGGATCCTGTCAAGATTAGCCAACCCAACATCTCCGTGTCAAGAACAGCCAACACGTATCTTGATGTAAAGAAAAAACAACGTAAATGATATACTTAAATTTTATATACCGATAATTAATGAAAATTATATGGTAATGAAATAATATGGTTAGCCCAGCCTAGCCTAGCCTAGACTAGCCTAGTAAACAAAAGCTTAGAGAGTATTGGTTTTACAACTTCCGTAAACGTGCGGTAGACCAGACCACCTTCAGACTTCCTGGATATCTGAATAAAGAAATTAAATTAACCAGTCTGTGAAAACCGCTATTGAACCAATGAGGATTCATAATGTTTAACCAGTGAACTGAAGCTTTGGAATTTAATCTTTTACTGAAATGTCTGAAATATTCATGTCAAGAACAGCGAATCCGATTATTCCCATGTCAAGAATAGTGAACCCACACACACCTTCATGTCAAGAATAACGAACCCACACACGTCTTCATGTCAAGAATAGTGAACCCACACACGTCTTCATGTCAAGAATAGTGAACCCACACACGTCTTCATGTCAAGAATAGTGAACCCACACACGTCTTCATGTCAAGAATAGTGAACCCACACACGTCTTCATGTCAAGAATAGTGAACCCACACACGTCTTCATGTCAAGAATAGTGAACCCACACACGTCTTCATGTCAAGAATAGTGAACCCACACACGTCTTCATGTCAAGAATAGTGAACCCACACACGTCTTCATGTCAAGAATAGTGAACCCACACACGTCTTCATGTCAAGAATAACGAACCCACACACGTCTTCATGTCAAGAATAGTGAACCCACACACGTCTTCATGTCAAGAATAGTGAACCCACACACGTCTTCATGTCAAGAATAGTGAACCCACACACGTCTTCATGTCAAGAATAGTGAACCCACACACGTCTTCATGTCAAGAATAGTGAACCCACACACGTCTTCATGTCAAGAATAGTGAACCCACACACGTCTTCATGTCAAGAATAGTGAACCCACACACGTCTTCATGTCAAGAATAGTGAACCCACACACGTCTTCATGTCAAGAATAGTGAACCCACACACGTCTTCATGTCAAGAATAGTGAACCCACACACGTCTTCATGTCAAGAATAGTGAACAGTCTTCAAACCCACACGTCTTCATGTCAAGAATGTCAAGAATAGTGAACGTCTTCATGTCAAGAATAGTGAACCCACCTTCATGTCAAGAATAGTGAACCCACACACGTCTTCATGTCAAGAATAGTGAACCTCGTCAAGAATAGTGATTTTCTTCATGTCAAGAACAGCAAACCCTGCCGTGGCCCGTGATTGACCTCGCTAATTTTGACATGATCGCAGGAGCAGCCCTCGCTTATTTTGACGAGAAAAAGAGTGATGAAACAGAGAAGCTACAAAATGAAGTCATGCGTGTTATCTTGAACTGCCCCAAGAACAGAGCGGTGCAGGCGATCAGGCGAGAACTCAATCTTCCATGTGTCAAACGAAGGATCGAAGAATGAATGTTGTGACGCGTGTGAGGTGTGTGAGGTGTGTGTGGTGTGTGAGGTGTGAGGTGTGTGTGAGGTGTGTGAGGTGTGGAGCACAAAGACGCACAGATGCACAAGATCCGTCTTTTGTACATCTGTGCAGGAGGGAGGCGAGAGGAGGAAAATCTTGATAACTAAGAAGAAAAAAATTAAAGAATAAATTAGTAGAAAGTGAAATTGGGAGCAAAAGAAACGTCCGTGAGAGAGAGAGAGAGAGAGAGAGAGAGAGAGAGAGAGAGAGAGAGAGAGAGAGAGAGAGAGAGAGAGAGAATTTTCGGAACGATACGACTGGAAAAAAAATAAATGAATAAGAATAATAAATGAAATTGATAAAGGAGAAGAGATAAACATACTGGAACACCAAAACATTTATTACTACAAGGTACATATTCTTATAATGAACAAAATTTATTGCACATATACATAAAATTTACGACATAACGACTATTACTACTTTTTTCTAACGTTATGGCCAATAGCGCCTCTAGGTAACTTGAGGAGTATTGGAAGCACTGTTAAGTTTCTGCTCGTTAGTGGCGCAGGCAATTTTATTTGTAAATGGTACCCATATTAGGGCCCATATCACCACCCAAGCGCATCTTTGGAGTAACCACCTACAGCCTGGGTATCATGGTGACATGTGGGTAACTTTAAACCACTCGACAAATGGCATAGCTTCAAAGCGGTATGTGGTGGGATTCAAACCTACGCGTGGACATCTGCCCGATCCCTACAACTACTACTACTACTACTACTACTACTACTACTACTACTTCTACACAATAGTCGGGAAAAAAAAAAAATTAGATGAAAATTTTCCAAATAAAAAATGCCAAACAAGGAAAAAAGGAAAAAGACGAAGAGGAAGAAGAAGAAAAAAAAGAAGAAGGAGGAGAAAAAAAGAAGAAGAGTTATGACAAACAAGTAAACAAACACAGTGCTATTCTTAGACAAAAAAAAATCTTCAAATCTTTACTGACAAGACACACGCAGACCACACCTTGCTGCTCCTCGTCCCCTTGAAAGAGACAAGTGTAGAAGAAGGAGGGCGGTTCCTTTAGGGTTCCTGTGTGGTTCCTTAGGGTTGGTATCCTGGGAAGTTCATTCTGCTGCGCATCAAAGCCTCCAGTGCATTGACGGATTCCTGTGTTTGCTGGCGCTCTCTCTCCAGCATCTCGTTTTCTATTTCGAGTTCCTCCGCTTGCCTCGTCAGGCGGGTCTTTTCCTCCTTGACCTTTGCGCGGTGCTTCTCTGCTCTCTTCGCCGCCAGGCTGTTCGGGTCTCCTCGTCTTCGGCCTCCTCTTACTCGTCCTCCTCCTCCTGCTGTCACCCCCATTGCTCCTCCCATGAAAGGACTCCCATATCCTTGCCCTTCCAGGGTTCCTCTTTCTCCTCCTTCTCCTGCTGCTGCTGCTGCTGCCGCCGCCATGTCCACTGCTCCTCCCATGAATGGACTCCCATATCCTTCTCCTTCCAGGGTTCCTCCTCCTCCACCTGCTGTCGAACCCACTGATCCTCCCATGAAAGGACTCCCATATCCTCCTTCTCCTCCACGTGCCGCTATGCTTACTGCTCCTCCCATGAAAGGACTCTCATATTCTCCTCCTTCTCCTCCTCCCAGGGTTGCTCCTTGAGCTCCTCCCATGTAGAGACTTGGTGCTGCTCCACCGCCCATGCCGGATGTACTTGGTGCCATGTCCCACTCGTCTCTTCCTTCTGTAGCTCCTCTAAGACCCGCAGAAGACTGGCCTCCCATGTATACACTCTGGCCGCCTCCTCTTCTTCTCCCTCCTCTTCCTCCTCCTCCTCCTCCTCCTCCTCCTCTTCCTCCCATGTGGTGGAAGGGAGGGTGCTGGAGAGAGTCCACACCCTCTGGCAAATAAAGTCTCACGAGCTCGGGGAGATCCACCGTCCTCCTGGATCCCAGCCATAATGATGGTGGTGGTGGTGGTGGAGGTGGAGATGGAGGTGGTGATGTTGGTGGTGGTGGCGGTGGTGGTGGTAGCGGCGTGGCAGTGGTGGTGTTGCCCGTGGAGCACGAGCGAGTGGAATGAGTGGAGGTGGAGCTGGACGGGCCTTTTAATATACGGAAAACTGTAGATACTAGCCTCTCCCCCCTCTAGACACCTCCCTCCCCCCTCTCCCCTTACAAACTTGTCCACGCAAGAGCCAGCGGACGAACCGGAGGGTCAAGGTGAGTTGTGAGAAGAGGCACAAACACACTTTTCAGTGACGGGAGTGCCTTTCACTAGACGCAGGATTTCTCAACTTTTTCTCGCTAAGGACCCCACTGAGTGATAAGACCATCCACCCGAACCCCCATTGACATTGAACAGTGTTAATATAGTGACTGACGCTAACTCAATGGTGCTGGAAAGGATACCGCTACATCTCAAGGTTAGGTTAGGTTTGGTTAGGTTCGATTAGGTTAGGTTAGGTAAGGTTAGGTTAGGTTAGCCATCGAAGTACCCATGGAGATCTTCTTGTGAACCCCTTGGTGTTTGCAAAGCCTAAGTTGAGAATCCCATGAGTTGAGGGGGATGGGTGGGGTGGGGGGTGCTGTGGGATTAATATGATGTATGTGCTCTTGTTTTTTTTTTCTTTTTGTTTTCTTATAATTATCCTTCGGTTTTTTTTTCTTTATTTTTTTTATAGGCACACTGTGTTGTTTTTATTTTTTGCTTGTTACTTTTTAAATGTTCTTACTGGCACACTCAGTTTTTGTATTTTCTCATTGCTTGACATTATTTTTTCAATTTTTGCTGCTACACTTTCTTATTTTGTAGTGTTCAGCTGTCTCTTTCATTACTTACCTTCCTTCAATCTTTTTTTTTCACGACTGGACTTGATTTGTTTCGCTGCTAAACTTTCTTTTGGTTGACTCCAAAAATTTTATTTTACTACCAAACTTTTCAATCTTCACTGCTAAACTAATTTCTTCTTTACACTAATAAATTCAGTCTTTCACAACTAAAACAGAAGTAGTAGTAGTAGTAGTAGTAGTAGTAGTAGTAGTAGTACACACACACACACACACACACACACACACACACACACACACACACACACACACACACAGAGAGAGAGAGAGAGAGAGAGAGAGAGAGAGAGAGAGAGAGAGAGAGAGAGACTTATGGAAAGGAGGAAGGAAAAACGGAAAAGAGGGAGAGAGGAGAAGGGAGGAAAAAGAGAAAGAGGAGGAGGAGGAGGAGGAGGAGGGAAGAGAAAAAGGATGCAATTGATAAGTGAAAGTCGGAACAAAGAAAACGGACCTACGAAGAGAGAGAGAGAGAGAGAGAGAGAGAGAGAGAGAGAGAGATTGTGTGTAGTATGGAAAAGAAAAAAGATAAGAGTATTACTTTATCATCAACAACAACAACTACTACTACTACTACTACTACTACTTCTACTACTACTACTACTACTACTACTACTACTACTACTACTACTACTACTACTACTACTACTTCTACTATTTCCACGACTTCTATCTACGTTACCGAGGCGGATGTCGGCACACAGTAGGTAACAAATGTACATCAAAGAAGGCTTAATAAGAAAAGACTTGAGATAATACGCAATGATGTACTATTCACCTTGGGGGGGGAGGGCGGAAAGAAAAGCCGGATTGTGACGGTGAGGAGGAGGAGGAGGAGATGATAGTAATGATGCAATGCAGTAAAGATGATGCAAGCCAACAACTTGGAAATCATCTTAGTTTTAACGGATTAACGAAAAAATGTTGATTTATCAAGGTTGTAATGAATATTTTACGTACTGTACATGTACTCGTAAATGTGATTATTGATAGATACGACACACATTTTTAAACAGCGTCAACAACAACAACAACAACAGAAAGAACAACAACAACAACAGCAACAACAACAACAACAACAACAACAACAATGACAACAACAACAATGACAACAACAACAACAACAACAACAATGACAACAACAATGACAACAACAACAACAACAACAACAACAACAACAATAACAACAAAAACAAAAACAACAACAACAACAACAATGACAACAACAACAACAACAACAACAACAACAACAACAACAACAACAACAACAACAACAACAACAACAACAACAAAAACAAAAACAACAACAACAACTACTACTACTACTGAAGTCGAGCTCCCTCCGGACTGCCTTGCTTTCTGTCACAAGGTTGGTGAGAGCTGGGTTCCCATTTTGCAGCGACTGTCACGAAGGAGCCAAACATCCACACTTCCTTTCTGGATCAGTTTGAGTGCACACAAAATTGACAGAAGTTCAGCTCACATTGACGAGACATGATCCGTTGTTCTACACTGCCATCGCTACTTAACATGTTGCCCACTCACTCCCCCCATTACGTGCCACACTGCCCTCACCTGCCACACTCACTCCTAACTACGTGCCATACTCCCAACTACGTGCCACACTCCCCTCGCTTGTCACACTCACTCCTCGCCTCCCTCCTGTCACTCACCAAATCACTCACATGTTCAACTATGATAAAAATTTCACAACTTCTTCAAACATACAGGAACATTAGGGATATAGTATGACATGATATATATTACATAACCAATAGCTGGAAATAATTTAGACATTTTAGGAAAGATTGCTATTGTTACCATTGTTACTTTTTATTGCTGCTAATATTATTTCAGTCATGATCGCAGTAATGAAAACTACTTTTTTTTTTATACCATGTGGGCTTTTCACGGGAATTTCTGGGCTAAAGGGGATACTTTTTGTGGTACCTCCTATCTCAAAGCCCACCCGCTAGGAAACCGTTGCCCAGAGTGAGGAAGCCCAACCTACACTCGGACCGTGGACAGGATTCCAACCCGTGCGCTTGGAGACCCCTCGGACCCCAAAGCACGCATGGTTCCACTGTACCACGGCGGCACCTCTTCTACTGTTATCTTTATTGTTAATATAGATACTGCTGTGTACTGATAAACATTCTCTTATGCTGCCATATTGTGAAGGGGTGGGCAGATACCTATGTACCATCAGCCTTTTGAGATTTCTACGCAGTACTTATCTTAATAAATGTGTCAAATCAAATCACAAACTTTCTCTTCTTCTTCTTCTTCGTCCTTCTCATCCTTCTCCTCTTCTTCGTCTTCTCTCTACGTAGTACTGATCTTAATAAATGTGTCAAATCAAATAAAAAAAATAACTCCTCTTATTCTTCTACGTCCTCCTCATCCTTCCTCTCTCCTTCGTCCTCCTCCTCATCTACTTGCTCCCCACACTCGTCCACTCGTTGTCTCTTCCATTCAAAAGTCACAGACCATCCTCTATCTGCCCTCACTGCCCCCTCTCCACCTAATATTTGCCCTTCCTTTGTCTTCACTCTTCCATGGGAAAGTTCGCATCGTCCTACAATTTTCCTTACATTTATTTTTTTACCAGTGAAAGGATTGAGTAATGAGTCACGAAAGAAAAAGAGTGGAAGTGTCCTTGGGAGGGGGGAGGGGAGGTTGTCAGGTGCAGATTCGGAAATAGCGTAGATCCAGCAGCGTTAGCATTGTGAGATAAGCGTGTCCAGTAAACGTTTCCTCTCCCCTGTGACGTAAAGGAAATGACCCCATTACTGTGAATAAGTTGCGTTTCTTGCCGGGAGTGCAAAGTTTAAAGGATGTATTTTTTTTCTCTCTCAGCATATGATTTGGGGAGTGAAGTCCTAATTTTCCTATTTTTCTTTTTTACCCCGACAGGTAAGAAGGAGTCACGGTCAGGTGGTCAAGGTGACGTGACGCGGAAACTCAAGTGGTGGTAGGTAAGGAATCCACACAAGGAGGAAGTGGAGTGAAGGGGGGGAGCGGGGCTACAGGACCATCATACGTTTGGTTGAGTCATTTGTCTCTTAGAAGTGGCGCCTCAGTGGAAGGTTTGTGCATGTTGTTTCCCTTGGCCAGTTTCCCTCTTACCTTAGTCATTGCCTCGCCTAGGAAAAGTTTGCGAGAGAAGGTTGCAGCTACTAGGATTGCATGAGAAGGGCGAGGATTAAGAAGGGACCTGATAGAAGTCTTTAAGTGGTATAGGGATATGATATAACAAGTGACTCAAGCAAAATATTCATGGTCATTAATTAGATACGACAAAAAATAGTTACGAAAGAAAATTGCCCTTTTTAGGTTTACATTAGAGAAACGAAAGTTAAGAAGGGAACTGGTAAAAGTCTTTAACCCTTTGAGTACCACGATGCGTTTTCCTATTCCTTCTGGTAACTATTTGGTGATTTTATATAACTTCAGAATCTTATGTGTGGGAATTGAAATAGTGGAGACTGTGGCCATTAGTTTTCTGACCTCCATAGACCCTTTCTAATGTCAAAATCGTCCAATCATACCTAGATCTCGCATTTCTATATTGATTCTGTTTACTATTTGGTGATTTCATACAGCTTCAGAAACTTATGTAGGGGATTGAAATAGTGGAGACTGGCCATTAATATTCTGACTTTCGTAGACCCTTCCTATTTTCAATAAAATGGTCTAATCGTACACAAATCCCAAGGTAAAAATGTGTCCCAGTACTGAAGGGGTTAAATGATTCAGAGGTGACCCGAGCAAAATTTTCAGGATCAGTAATTAGATACGACAGGAAATAATGAGGTACAGAAGGAAGTTGCTGTTTTTAGGTTTACATTAGAGAGACGAAGGTTAAAAGGGAAACTGATAGAAGTCTTTAGCCCCTTCAATACTGGGACACATTTTTACTTTGAGATTTGTGTGCGATTAGACCATTTCATTGACATTAGGAAGGGTCTATGGAGGTCTGAAGATTAATGGTCACAGTCTTTACTATTTTAATTTTCATATAAGTTTCTGAAGCTGTATGAAATGACCAAATAGTAAGCAAAATGAATATGAAAACGCGTCATGGTACTGAAGGGGTTAAGTGGTGCAGAGATTATAACTAAGGTGAGATAAGCAAAATTCTCAGGATCAGTAGTCAGAAAACAAGAAATAGTCGTTTTAAGATTCTTTTATTTTGTTATGTAAG
>NC_059260.1:4313888-4318888 GCF_017591435.1 Portunus trituberculatus | reverse complement strand
TCTATCAGACATCTATACTTGCTTATGAATCATTAAAATTTGAGGAAAGAAATTTCAGTCAATCAAACTGCCCACCCCTTCTCTGTCTGTCTGTCTCTCCCCACACACCACCCTTCTCTCTCTCTCTCTCTCTCTCTCTCTCTCTCTCTCTCTCTCTCTCTCTCTCTCTCTCATAAATTTTGTTCAAATGTGATAGGTTTCCTTTTACATATGATAATTTCCTTAAACTATGATATATATATAATCATTCTTTATTACTGACTTATTTTCCACACCACCGATGTTGGTTACAGTTGCACGGCGCTTCTTTGTCGGCGAGAACACAGGATGTGCTGGTGATCTTTGTGTCATGCAAGCTTGATTGTAGGTTGAACAAATACTTCGAACTGTTACCTCGCTCACGCTGGTAGCTTTCGCTGTTCAGGCTACAAATCTCGAAGGGTCAATTAATGGTCCCTTATTACCCTTTTTTTGCAAGAAATACTTATTTACTGAGTTAATAATCTCTTTTTCTCGGCTTTGGAGGACACGAGAGCGAGTGGGAGAGGTAGCTTCCATCCTGGTTGGTAGCGGGAGAGGAAGTGACCCATGGATTAACACGGTCATTTTGACCTGTGACCTCACTCAGTCACCCAAAGGGATGTGAGAGCGTTCGGAGGAAACGTTATCAAGTATTGTAGTGTTTGCAAAATATATTTGAAAATAAACATAGATTACATTAACTTGCTTTTTTTTTTTTAGAGCATCACAATGTATTTATATTGCAACACCATTCAATTTGGAAGTATAAAATAGGTGCGTATTGGTACAAGTGTGGCACTGCCGCAGGCCGGGAAATACCCAAAAAAGCCAACACCAAAACGCTCGTGGTAAAATGGTCAGACCGTAGAAGGTGTCACTCACTCACTCTCAAACACCAGCGTGTCCTTTGAGCTCAGAACCATTCCAGCTCATCATGTGGGGCAGAGGGAGGGTGAGGAGAGGAGATGGAGAGACACAGGAGAGAGAGAGAGAGAGAGAGAGAGAGAGAGAGAGAGAGAGAGAGAGAGAGATGGCGGACGGGTGGGGGAGGGAAGCACGGAATCCAAACTCCCACAGCTCCAACAATCCCGCTAACAATGTGTGTGTGTGTGTGTGTGTGTGTGTGTGTGTGTGTGTGTGTGTAATTCATCTCCTCGGTTGCCTGCTGGTCACCCAGCCAGTCTTCCCCATTACGGAGCGAGCTCAGAGCTCATAGACCGATCTTCGGGTAGGACTGAGACTACATCAACACACTCCACACACCGGGAAAGCGAGGCCACAACCCCTCCAGTTACATCCCGTACCTATTTATTGCTAGGTGAACACACCCTACACATTAAGAGCCACGCCCATTTGCCTCGCCGCCCCGGGACTCGAACCGGGCCGTCTTGATTGTGAGTCGAGCGTGCTAACCACTACACTACGCGGTGTGTGTGTGTGTGTGTGTGTGTGTGTGTGTGTGTGTGTGTGTGTTTTAACTATTCATTATTTTTGTTGACGAGCTTATTAAGTAGTGTGTGAAAGTGATGGTTTTTGAAGTGGCCCCATACACTATACTCGTGCTTGTCCTTATGGATGACACAGAACTGCCACGTATGCACTGTAGTGCCGCATGGGAAGATAAGCTGGTCAGTAAGATGAAGATACTCCAGCAACACCGTGCAGAATACAGGGTGAAGGTGAACTACAGCAAGACGAAACTGATGCGTAATAAATGGTGATTGAGATTATGTGAATAAGTGTGAGTTAACTGGATGTGGAGAGAGCAGTGTGGTTATTACTGCGCGCGCACACACACACACACACACACACACACACACACACACACACACACATTTGTTTGCTGATGATGCAAAGCTGCTAAGAGTAATCAAAACCCGAGAGGACTGTTTGCTGTTACAGGAAGATATAAACAAAATCTATGAGTGGAGTAAGAAGTGGAAATTGGAGTTCAGTGCCAAAAAATGTCACATAATGGAACTAGGAAAGAGTAAGAGAGGACCGATATGGAACTATCTGATGAGAGAGGAACAAAATATAATGAAGAATAAAGAGGAAAAAAAAGGATGTGGGAGTGATTATACACATAAGTAAGATATTTGAATTAACATATAAAATGTTGACTAATATAAGAGTGGCATTTCAATTCATGGACAAAGATATGATGAAAAAAAATTATCACAAGCATGTTACATCCTAAGCAGGAATATGCAGTAGTGGTGTGGTCACTGAGCTCTAAAAAAGATATAAGAAGATTAGAACGGATTCAGAAGATAGCTACAAAGATGGTGCCGGAACTAAAAGGACCTAACATATGAAGAAAGACTGAAGGAAATGGGACTTCCAACATTACAAGATAGAAGAGAACGAGGAGACCTAATAACAATGTATAAAATAGTAAATGGCACTGAAAAGATTGACAAGGAAGACCTGGTGGTGGTGACAGAAACTAGAAAGACAAGAGGACATGTAAAGAAGATCCAGGATGAGGCAGTGTGGGGATATTGCAAAATACAGTTTTCCACATGGAACGGTGGAAAAGTGGAATGCATTGAGTGATGAAGTTGTTACAGCATATAATGTGCTCAACTTTAAGGAAAAAATGGATAAGTGGAGTCATGGAGACAGGACACTATGAGCCCCACTGGAACTCTGTACAATGCAACTAGGTAAAATATACATACACTCATGGGTCATCGCTCATCAGTGTGTGTGTGTGTGTGTGTGTGTGTCTGGAGATTGGCGCTGAACACACAATGCCCATGTGTGTCTTTGTTCACTGTGAATGATGATGTTCCTGGTTTGTTACATTACGAAGAAACACTCGTATAGTAACAAGCAGTGGCCTGGTTAAGATATTCCCGGTCAAAATGCCATGCAATAGTAGTTACTGCGCGCATTTCCAACAGTGAAGAACCAACAGAATTCACATTACCTACTTCAGACCTACTTATATCATTACTATTACTACGAATATAAATAGATACATGATGAATTGTATTGCCTGTCTATGCTGGAGTATCAAAATCACTCACATAGCAAACTTTCCTTTTCAAATAATAATCTAGTTAATATGGCAACTCGATCAGCAGATGATCTTTCGCGGTGCGCCTGTCAGTCATCAGTCAGTCCTTCCGTGTTTTGTGTTGGTGTTGGCTCAGCAGCTAATACTTCTTTTGAAAGCGTCGGGTTGATTTGATACTGGATTATTTCTTTTTATTTTACTTTTATTTTTTTTTTACAATTCCATTGACACATCAGCAAGATTTTTAAACTCAAAAGGTTCTGGATAAAGTGACACGGATTGCAAGTGTGTTTAAGGTTCTAGTGACAATAACAAGACTGCGTTGGTGTTTCCACGTGTCCAAGTAATAATACTGGACTACAGTCGCAATACGGAACCATAAAGGCAGGACCGTGTTATCAAGGTGAGTACAGCCTGACACAGGCAGTATTGTCAGTGTATTTAAGGCCAGTCACAGACTCACAGTCAAGGGATAACTCAAGATAAATCGCCAGTTGCCTTCCGTGCCATTTTCAAAGGTCTGGACGAGGAAATTAAGTTTTATTATTCGTTATTCGAGTATTTTGGATAATATTTACCTCTCATTTAGCGATTTTTATTTATATTTAGCTAATTATTTATATACGACGACTGAGGTGGCGGCAGGCCTGCCTCTTTATAGACATAACCTGCATTATCTCTCACTATTATGGACCTGTCTTGCCGCAACATGCAGTCGCGTTACTAAGCTTTCATATCAGTTATTCAGACACAGCCGCCATGGACAGGTTTATGTTAGGTGAAGGTTTTTATGTGAGGTAGAGGGGGGGTCTCCACCCGATAACGGACCCCGCCGCCATCTTTAATTTCTTTTTATTTGCCATTTCCAGCGTTATCTTTCACAATTATAGGCCTGTCTTGCCTCAACGTGCAACCGCGCCATTAAGCTTTAATATCAGTTGTTTAGATGCAGCCGCCATAGCTAGATTTAAGTTTAGTGAGGGTTTGGTGAGGTACAGGCGGGGGGTCGACCCTTCCTCGGTCCCGCCGCCATCTTGGATCTTTGGCCACTCCAGATTTCAGGAATATATTTTTTTAAATTCCTGTAGTGTTTAATTGGCCTCAGTAGTAAGATTTAATGCTTTCTACAAGTATTTCGTCGTGTTTGAAGTGTTTTCCGTGCGTGTGTGAGGTGCAGCATGTTGTTTTAAGCGTTGTTTCTGCGTTAAATGAGTGTGTTTTTGGGCGCCAAATTTTCAGGTGCGATCAGGAAAATTTTTATTTGAGCCAGTATCAGATTATTATTGTTTTTGAAAGATTGTTGATGTGTTTTAAAGTGTTTCGCTCTCCAGATCAGTGGAATTAGTGGAGAGTAAAATTGTTTTGTAAGGGTGCTAATGTTCCAATAATAGTTTTGTTGGTACCCCTGGAAATTATTTGTTTTTGGCTGTAAATCACTCTAAGGTGTTGGTAAAGACTGCTCATATTTTTTAAAGTGTGTTTCGTTCCTTTGAAGTGAGAATGAATGGACATTTATATTTTTTAAGGAGGGGTCAAGGTTCCAACATTTTACTTATAGTTCTTTTGAAAAATCTTTACTATTACTGAGGTTTGGAATCTCTTTATATTTTTGGTGTTAGTTAAAGTAAGTGCCAAGTCAGAATATGTAAAGCATTCGTCTGTGGCGGCGTTTTTTCGAAGGGCCATTTTCAAAATTATTTACGAAACGTAAAAAAAGGGCACCAGGGCGGACCAGGCCAGTCCGTGACGTCATCAGCCCGGCAGCCCCGCGGGACCAGGCCATGACGTCACGATGGTGGGAGACACCTGTTGCTTTGCCTTCCCGGCTCTCTTCGTCTACATGTAGCATGATTTAGTGTGTGTGTGTGTGTGTGTGTGTGTGTGTGAGTTGGCCTGTTTTTCATTGGACGTGAGGTGTGTGTGTGTGTGTGTGTGTGTGTGTGTGAGTGAGTGA
>NC_059260.1:4293888-4308888 GCF_017591435.1 Portunus trituberculatus | reverse complement strand
GTGCATCAGGGGCAGCCCAGGAGGAGAGGAGGTGCAGGAGACGAGGGCGGTTGAGGCTGGCCAGGGTGAGGGCGCGCATTGCCTTATAGTTGGCCAGGAGGTGCAGCCACACACAGATCAGGAAGGTGACCCAGGTGGTGCTGGTGGTGGTGGCTTGGTTAGGTTAAGTGTGTGTGTGTGTGTGTGTGTGTGTGTTTTATGTTATGGCCTATAGTGCCTGTAGGTGTGCTTGAGTATATGTGGGAAGTGCTGTTCAGCTTCCGCCCATTAATGGAACGGGCGAATTTATTTACTAGGGCCCAGATCACCACCCAAGCGCATCGTTGGTGTAACCCCTTAGACCCTGGGTATCCTGGTGACATGTAGGTAACTCTAAACTACTCGACAATTGGCAAAGTTTAAAGGTGGTAAGTGGCAGGATTCGAACCTACACGTGGATGTCTGCCCGATCCCATGTTCACCACCTTATCCACTACGTAATTTTTTTTTTTTTTTTTTCTTCCTCTTTTTTTTTTTTTTTTTTTTCAGTGAATACAATTGATAGAGTAAAAAAAATTATCTGTGTGTGTGTGTGTGTGTGTGTGTGTGTGTGTGTTTTATTTGATTTTTCTCAAGTGTTTATTTATTTATTTATTTCATTTATTTATTGAAGGAATGAGAGAGACAGAATAAAAAATAAAGTAACGAAAATGAGAGAAATAGACTCAAGTTTGAAGAAAAAAAAGGAAAAGAAAAAAAAAGAAAATTGAAATAAAAAAAAAAATTAGTGAAATTGAATAAAAATTAAATGAGAAAAATTAAAATCGCACTTTTGAACTAAAATGAGAGAGAGAGAGAGAGAGAGAGAGAGAGAGGGGGGGAATGAAAGTGAAGGAATGAGCGAATGAGTGACAGGATGAGAGTGAAGGAAAATGAGAGTGAAAGAGTGAGAGTGAAGGAAAGTAAAGAAAATAAAAACAAACATGAAAATGAAGAAAATTGAAATAAACTGAAAGAAAATGAGTGAGTGAATGAGAGTGAGTGAGTGAGTGAGTGAGTGACAAAATGAGAGAGAGAGAGTAAAAGAAAATAAGATTGAATAAGAGTAAGAGTGACAATGAGAGTGAGTGGGTTTGTGAAGGCATACCTGAGAGTGGCGGTGAAGAATGGCAACAGTGTGAGGTTTGTGAAGAGGGCAGCCAGGTTAACGAGGGTCTCCTGGCTCCCATCCTTAGCAGAGACGTCGGCCATGTTGTCGCACCTGGCCTGGGTGATGGGCAGGTGACGGGAGGTGATGGGAGGTGATCGGAAGGTATATGGGTGAGGGAAAAGTATGGTGCAGGTGATGGGCAAATGATGGGAGGTGATGGGGAAGATATGGGCAAATGAAAGGAGGTGATGGGAAGATATGGGTAAGTTATGGGCAAATGACGGGAGGTGATGGGAAGGTATGCATAGGGTATCGGCAGGTGAAGGGAAAGTGATTGGTAGGTATGTGAGAGATGATGGGAAAGTGATGGGTAGGTGATATGCAGGCAAGGGGAAGTGTGATGGGTAGGTGATGGGAGTTGATGGGGAGATATGGGGGCAGGTGAGGGAGGTGATGGGGGAAAGGGTTAGTATTAATTTAGTAGTATACCTGGAAATATTTGTTGATTTAATGTTTTTTTGTAATTTATTTATTTTTATATTTTTTTGTGTATGGCTGATCTTATTTCTTTCTTTATTAATTTGTTCATGTTTGTTTTAAGATTAGAATGAAAATATAGACACTGGTAAAACAAGGAAAGGAAAAAAAGTGAATATAGAATTAACAAAAGACAAAATGAAAACAAGACTAGAAATAAACAACAAAAATAATAGCACAAAATATAAAAAAAATGATAAATAGGTAAATAAAAAAGTTAAAAATATATAAATTAATAAGGTAAACTAAACTAACACATACCACCACCACCACCACCACCCTGCCCCACATTCCATTCACCACCCCACACCCTCACCTCACCAGCCCCCTACACACCCCATCACCCCTTACCTGATGCACCGCCAGGGCAGCCCGCGTGGATCCCCCTGCCACCCCCACCAGGGCCCCAAGCACCCCCGAGAGGCAGAGCACGGCCAGGAATGGGACGGGCAGCGCAGGGCCCACCAGACGCACCATGGAGTTTAAGTCATTCGTCACGTCAGCAAAGAGTCGCCATTGCTTGAGGTTACAGTCAAGTTGTGTTCTGTTAGAGTAGGTTAGGGTGTGGTTAGGTTAGGGACTAGTTAGGTTAAGTTACAGTTTTGTTAGGTTAGGTGTGAGTTGAGTTTTTATTTATTTTTTTTTCTATTTTATTAATTTTCCTTATTTCTTTTTCTTTTTTTTTATGAAAGAAAAGCTGGCTAAGGGCAACAAAAAATATAACAAAAAAAGACCCACTTGACTGCCAGTTCCCTAAAAGGTTAGTAGAGTTAGCCAAAAGTCAGGGACAAATGCCTTGAAACCTCCTCTGAAAAGAAATCAAGTTGTAGGAAGATGGAAATACAGAAGCAGGCAGGGAGTTCCAGAATTTACCAGAGAAAGGTATGAATGACTGAGAGTACTGGTTAACTCTTACATTAGGGAGGTGGACAGAACAGGGGTGGAAGGAAGGGTGGGGGAGGAGGGGAGGAATGCAGTTAGCAAGATCAGAAGAGCAGTTAGGATGAAAATAGCCGTAGAATATAGCAAGAGATACAACATTCCAGCGGTGAGAAAGAGGCTGAAGACAGTCAGTCAGAGGAGGGAGTTAATGAGAGGAAAAGCTTTTGATTCCACCCTATCTATCTATCTTCTGCTCACCCTCCGAACTCATCCTCACTCCCCATCACCCGCTCATCACCCAAGCTCACCCCTTCCAGTAGGCAAAGAAGATAGAGGCGACCATCCCAGACCCGTCCTTGAGAAGCCAGGAGAGGGTGGCGGCAAGGGGGGTGGCTGTCCCCTCCCCCACCCCTAGCCCCACCAGTGTTGCCTGCAGACTGAGGGCCCCCGCTATGCTGCTGCAGTATGCCTGGGGAACGAGGAATGGGGTGAAAAAAATGTTATAGGTTAGATAAAAATATATTAGGTTTGGTGATATTAAATTAGGTTAGGTTAGGTTAAGGAAGATGAAGTTACAAGATAAGTTAAGGTAGGGGGCATTAAGTAGAAAATTAAGTTAAAATAGAATAAGTTAAGTAGAAAATTAAGTAAAGATAGAAAAATAAGGTAGCTTAGGTGAAGTAAAAAAAAAAAAAAAAAAAAAAGGAGGAAAAGAAAAAAAAAGTTCAGTTAGGCTATAGAACACTCTCACTCCTTCAATATTGCTCACTGCCTCAGCCTCATTGTACCAGCACTGTACCATCTCACTGCCTCACTGTACCATCTCGCTGTACCACCTTACCTGCATGGAGTCCCAGAACTGGTAGTGCAGGTAATCGGGTGACACAGACTCGGGGTAGCCTTGGGGCAGGAACACCTCCCGCGCCCACCCAGCCACCCGCGCCCGCATCCCCTCTGCCCCGCCCCTGGGAAGCACACATGCATTAGATATCTTTGCATTTCGGTGGATAAAATTAAATTGAAAGTTTTTTTTTTTTTACACTTGTTAGCTATGAAATTATTGAAGCTATTGTTGTATATATAAAGTGATGTTCATTAACCCCTTCAGTTCTGGGACGCATTTTTTACCTTGAGTTTTGTGTACGATTAGATGATTTTGACATTAGGAAGGGTCTATGGAGGTCAGAAGATTAGTGGCCACAGTCTTCACTATTTTAATCCCCACATAAGTTTCTGAAGCTGTATAAAATCACCAAATAGTAACCAAAAAGAAAATTATACAACTATTTTAGACCATTTTATTGACGTTAGGAAGGGTCTATGGAAGTCAGAAGATTAGTGGCCACAGTCTTCACTATTTTAATCCCCACATAAATTTCTGAAGCTGTATAAAAATCACTAAATAATAAGCTGAATGAATATGAGAATGCATCATGGTACTGAAGGAGTTAAATATTTTAGATTTCAGGATATAAAATGAAATAGATTGGTGCTTTTTCTTTTTTTCTTTAATTTTCTAAGCTGCAAAACTATTAAGAGAATTGTTGTGTGTAAAGATAAGTGATGTCCTTTTAATAATTTAGCATTTTGTATATAGATAACTTGTGTTCATTTGATATTTTTGGATTATGGAGTATAAAAGTTAATAGAAAGTTCAGCTTTTTTTATATTTCTAAGCTGTGAAACTAAATAAAAACACTGAAAAAGAAGAAAACTAAGAAAATGCAGACAATATCACTTTCCATTAAAAAAAAGTCCATTAGAATCAGTGCAAAGGAGGATGTGCAAAAAAATACAAGGGATATTCCTATGAAGTGACACTGAAAAAAACTACACTTGCATTCCTTAGAGAGACGCAGGTTAAGAGGGGACCTGATAGAAGTACTGAAGTGGTATAGGGATCACAAGGGGGACATGAGCAAAGTTCTTAAGATCACTACCCAAGATAGAACCAGAAATAATGGGTTTAAGCTTGAGAAATTGAGGTTTAGGTAAGAAATGGGGAGGAGGTGGTTATCTAATGGAGTGATTGATGAATGGGACAGACTCAGTAGTCATGTTAGTGGTGAGTCAATAGGGAGGTCTGAAGGAAGATTAGATAAACCGATGGATGAGGATGATAGATGGAATTAAGTAGCTTTGTTCATACAGGGACTGCCATGTGAAGGCCGGACAGTCTCTTGCAGCTTCCCTCATTTTCTTCCTGTGTTCGTTTTAATTGATTGATAAAGATGGCAAAGAAATAAATTATAATAACCAACTGAAATGCTGAATCAAAAAAAAAAAAAAATTGAGAATAAGTGAGATTAGAAGAAAAGAAAAAAATGTGAGAATAAGTGAGAAAAAAAGAGAAAAAGAAAAATTATGTATCTTTAGTATCAAATGAAGCAAAAATTCATGAGAACAGTAAAGAACTAGAAACAAAAAAAAAAACACCAAAAACTTAAAAAAACAAAGAAAAAAGCATTCAGACTTCACTATAAAAAAAAGTAAAAACAATTAATAAAAACATGGGCAAATCTGTTTCCATTAAAAAATATATATATACAAAAAAGATTAAAAATACATAAAAAAAGGGGGCAAACCTGACAAAAAAAAAATTAAATAAATGAAAACATGGACTAATTTGTATCCATTAAAAAAAAAAAAAAACGAGCAAACCTCACTCGTAAATTGAAAAAGTAAAAAAAAAAAAAAGTAAATAAATAGACAAAAACATGAGCAAGTGTATTTCCATTTAAAAAAACATCAAAACTTTAAAAAAACGCAGATAATCTCACTTTCCGTCGCTGAGGTCAACACTCCTGAAGGTGGCAATGGAGGGGAGGTAGAGGTGGGCCAAGGGCTGACCTGACGGGCCCTTCCTCTCCCGGTACATGACACGCTCACCCATCCTGGCAACACTGTCCCTTCAACCCCCTCCTCTCCCTTCCTTAGCTGAGGTGGTTGGTAACACTGTCCCTTCACTTCCTTCGTCTCCCTTCCTTCACTTCCTTTTCTTTACTTCTTTCTTTCTTTCTTTCACTCCTTTTTACTTCTTTCCTTCTTTCCTTCCTTCACTTTTTCTTCTTCCTTTACTCCTTTCCTTCACTGAGATAGTTGGCTGGTAACACTGTCGCTTCCTTCCTTTCTTCCTTCATTCCTTTCCTTCAGTGAAATAGCTGGCAACACTCCTTTCCTTCACTGGCAACACTGTCCCTTCCTTCACTCCCTTAGCTGGCAACATTCCTTCCTTCCTTTCTTTCTTTCTTTCTTCACTCCCTTTCTTCATTTCATTCCTTCACTCCCAACATTCCCTTCCTTCCTTCATTCCTTTCCTTCAGTCCCTTCCTTCACTCCATTCACTGAGCTGGCTGACAACAATATCCCTCCCTTCTCTCCCTTTCCTTCATTCCCTTCCTTCACTCTCTTTTCTTCACTTCCTTCACCGAGATGACTGGTGACACTGTCGCTTCCTTCCTTCCTTCACTGAGATGACTGGTAACACTGCCCCTTCCTTCCTTCCTTCACTGAGGTGGCTGGCAACACTGCAAGGAAATTAATTATAGTTTTGTCATTTATTTTTAGTTTTTTGGTGATTTTTAATGCTGAAATGAAGGAAATATTTGTTTTTCTCCTTATTTTTGTTTTTTGGTCATTTGTGAAGCTGTAAGGAGGAAAAATTATTATAGTTTCTTTTTCTTTTCTTTTTTTGATAACTTGTAAGGTTTAAATGAGGAAAAATATTATAGTTGTCTTTTCTTTTCTTTTTTATGATTGACAAGGTTGTATTGAGGAAAATATTTGAGTTTTTTTGCCTTTTTCTTTTCTTTTCATTACTTGTAAGGTTTAAATGAGAAAAATATTAGTTGCTGTCTTGTTTTCTTTTCTTTTTATAATGAGGAAAATATTTGAGTTCTTGTATTCTTTTTCTATTTCTTTTTTTTTCTTGTAAGGCTTAAATGAGGAAAAATATAGTTTTCTTTTTTTTCTTTTCTTTTTATGATTGACAAGGTTGTATTGAGGAAAATGTTTGAGTTTTTTGTTTTTTCTTTTCTTTTCATAACTTGTAAGATTTAAATGAGAAAATATTAGTTTTGTCTTGTTTTCTTTTCTTTTTATGGTTGACAAGGTTGTGATGAAGAAAATATTTCAGTGTTTGTCTTATTTTTCTTTTTCTTTTCTTTCTTGTAATGGTTAAACAAGAAAAATATTAGATAATTCATTTTTTTTTCCTTTTATGGTTGACAACGCTGTAATAAGAAAAATAATTAGTTTTGCCTTCTTTATCTTTGGATGATAAGACAGTAGTGAGGAAAATATTAAATCAGTTTCTTTGCTTTTTCATTTATTTATATATTTTTCTATCTTATTTATTTATTTTTTATGTAGGAGGGACACCAGCCAAGGACAACAAACATGTGTGAAAAAAACAGGCCCACTGAGATGCCAGTTCCCAAATAGGATGAAGAGATGGACAAATGAATGGGATAAGTGTTTTGACTTGCAGTGACATGTTAGACTGATGTTGTCCTTCATTCTAAACACAGCAGTGACATAATGGTGATTTGAAATAATGGTGATAACAAAGCAACATTTCTCTGAGGTACAAACAAGATACCAAAAGATAAAAGACAGATAAAAAAAAAAAAATTGATATTGGTGTTCATATTGATTAAAAATTAGGTTATGTTAGGTTACATGGTTGAGTTAGGTTAAGTTAGGATCGGGTAAGTAGGTTGGTTAAGTAAAAATTGAAAAAGAAAAGAAAAAAGTTATGAAGTTAGAGTACATAAAAAAATCAATTAGGTTAAGTTAGGTAAGTTTAGTAAAAAGAAAGAAAAAAGTTAGGTTACGTTGAAAAATTAAGTTGTAAGGTTGAGTTAGAATTTGTTAAATAAAAAAAAAAAAGGTTCTGTTAGATCAAATTAAATAAATATCAATCAAATTCTTGAGAGCTGGTGATCTGAAATAATGATAAAAATAACAAAACCAACAATTTCAGGCGACACAGATAAGACAACAGCAATATAGAGAGGAACAAGACACACAAGTACTAAGAAAAATGCAAATAATGACACTTCAACAAAAGATAAGACAAACATACCACTTCTCCAGTATAAGATGAAGAAAGCAACATACCACAGCCACAGAAATACAAAATAATGACACTTCTATGTACGATAAACTAGATTACCACTTCTCTACCATAAGGAAACCAACATGTCATACCCATTGAAATGCAAATAGACACTTCTATATAAGATGAGGCAAACATACGACTTCTTCAGCATAAGATAAGGAAATTAGTATACCACACCCAAGATAACAGCAATATAGAGAGGAACTAGACAACCTAATACCTTGGAAATACAAATAATGATGATTCAATGTAAGAAGACAAACAAAATGCTTCTCTAGCGTAAGATAAGGAAATTTACACACCATGCCCATAGAAATACTAATAATCTAATCTGAAATAATGGTAAAAAAATAACAAAAGCAGCAATTTCAGGCGACAGACAAAATAACAGCAATATAGAGAGGAACAAGGCAAACTAATACCTTAGAAAATACAAATAATGACTTCAATGTGCGATAAGACAAACATATCACTTCTCCAACAGAAGATAAGGAAAGTACCATACCAAACCCCTTGAAATACCAATAATCTGATCTGAAATAATGGTAATAATAACAAAACCAACAATTCCAATAGACACAGACAAGATAACAGCAATATAGAGGAACTAGACGCACTAAAATGAAAAAATCTCTATAATGACACTTCAAGATAAGACAGACACAAGACTTCTCCATCATAAAATAAGGAAATTAACAAACAACACTCATAGAAATAGCAATAATAATAGTTCTACAGCTTAAAGACGTGGCAAATTTACAATGGGAAGGGATATTTCTAATGTTAAGACCCTAGAAAGTCAATAAAACATAAAAACAAGCTTAATACTCACAAGGCTTGACATACACAAACACTCGACCTCCCAGCCCAGATGTTGCCTGAATTCGGCTTATTTATTTATTTATATCCCATATTTGTCAGTTAAATATTATGTAATTGGCTGATTTTTATTGAATATTGTGGCATTTATTCATGTGGTTATTTTAGTTTTTAGTTTCGAGTACTAAAATTGAAGCGGGTTTTGGCTTTTTTGTATTGTTTACTTGGGTGTTCCTAAAAATGTCGAGTATTTCCCGCTTTGGTTTTGATAATGTTTTGTTCAATGACACCCGCATATTTTCACTTTAAAACACCACCACCACCCACAAAACACCACCAATACATATAAAAACAACCGTTAATAAAACAAAACACAAACCACGGACTAAAAACAAAAATCAACAACAAAAAACATTAATAAACCGAAAAAAACACCAGATAAAGAAACTAAACACAAGAAAACACTAAAACAAAACAGAAATAAAACAATGGGAATAGAAAAATAAATAACCAATAAGAAGAAAGAGGGAAGAAAAAAAAGCGAGAGAGAGAGAGAGAGAGAGCGCATTCAGTCAGTCAGCCAGTCATTAATGTGTTCGTTGGTGTGTTCGTGTCCTTGCTTAAAAATTTGTAAGTACGTACGTGTCCTTTTCTTGTTATAGTGTCCCCTCAGTGTGGTGGGGTCAGGGAGGGCAGAGGGGAGGGAGGAGAGGGCAAGAAGTCCAGGAAACGAGAGGAAAGGATGAGGGTAAGAGAGAGAGAGAGAGAGGGGAGAGGTAAGGCAGTGAGGGGAAATTGTAATAGGTATAGGCAGAAATAAGGGGGAAAAGGAGGGGAATAAATGGGTGAGGGGAAAATGGGTCAAGGTTACAGTGAGGGGAGTTAGGTTAGGTTAGGTAAAAGTTAGAGTAAGATTATTTCTCTCTCTCTCTCTCTCTCTCTCTCTCTCTCTCTCTCTCTCTCTCTCTCTCTCTCTCACACACACACACACACACACACACACACACACACACACACACACATTTAGAATCAAGATAAAAATGATTAAATAAAAAAAGAGTAACAGATAGAAAGATTACATTTATCAAGTATTAGAATGAATCAGTATTATTGGTGATGCTTATCTTATCAGTTAACTCCCTCAGATAACGAAGGATTTAATCATGGGAAGGAGGACTGGAAACTTTATTTATTTGTGTGTTTGGAATTTTGAAAAGAATATTCGTTTTAGTGTTTTTCCTCTTAAGATTTTGTAGTTGTAGTTGTGGTGGTAGTAATAGTGGTGGTGGTAGTAGTAGTAGTAGTAGTAGTAGTGGTAGTGGTGGTGGTTGTATTAAATTATTATTGTTTTTCTAATGTAGAAATGAATAAAGATAAAAATAGTTATAGAAAGTGACAAAAATAAAACAATGATGATAATAATAATAATAATAATGCTAGTAATAATTTAAATTTTTAAGAATTGGAAAGAAAAATATGTAATGTAGAAAAATATAATAAAAGAAAATGTAGGAACAATATTGATAAAGATGAGAAAAAATAGCTAAACTAAAACAAAATAGAATAATAATGGTAATAATAATAATGTCAATTTTAGTAATAGAAAAATATGTAAGAGAGAGTTGTAATAAATATAGCTTACTGTGTAAATGAACGCCTTCAATACTGGGACACATCTTTACCTTGAGATTTGTGTGCGATAAGACCATTTTATTGACATTGGGAAGGGTCTATGGAGGTCAAAAGATTAATGGCCACAGTCTTCACTATCTTAATCCCCCACATGAATTTCTAAAGCTGTATAAAATCACCAAATAGTAAATAGAATTATATTATAAGACTTTTGGACCATTTTATTGACATTAGGAAGGGTCCATGGAGGTCAGAAAATTAATGACCACAGTCTTCACTATCTTAATCCCCCACATGAGTTTCTGAAGCTGTATGAAATCACCAAATAGTCACCAGAATGAATATAGAAATGCACCATGGTACTTAAGGGTTTAATGACAATGGGGAGAAGCTGGTTATCTAAAACAGTGGTTGATGAATGGAACAGACTCAGTAATCATGTTAATGGTGGGTCAATAGGGAGCTTTGAAAGAAGATTAGACAAATTAATAGATGGAATTAAGTAGCTTTGTTCATACAGGGACTGCCACGTGTAGGCTGGACAGTCTCTTGCAACTTCCCTCATTTTCTTCCTATCTTTTTAATTGGTTGATAAAGATGGCAAAGAAATAAATGATAATGATAATAACCAACTTAAAGGTTAAATCAAAGTAAAATGTGAGGATAAGTGTGAAATATGAGAAAAAAAGAGAGAAAAGAGAAGAAATTAATGGATCTCTATTATCAAATGAAGCAAAAATCATACGAACAGTGAAGATGATAAGTAAATAAAAATAAAACAAGTGTAATTAATAACAGACTTCACTAATACAAAAAAAAAAAAATTTGGGATTATAAATAATAGAAATTAGTAAATGAAATAAAGTGGAAATGAATCTCTCACTTTCACTTCACTATTAAAGAAAAAGAAGAAAAAAGAAAATATTATGGGAACTCTGAAAATCTTAACAAAAGGAAGATGAAAAATAAAGAATATAAGAAAATAATAAAGAAATGAAATAAAGTAGAATGAAAGATGAATTGAATTTGGAAAGGAAGATGAAAAATAAAGAATAAGAAAAGATAAAGAAATTGAATAAAGTAAAATGAAAAACAAAATATGATGAAGAAAGAGAGAGAGAGAAAAAAAATATTGGAATTCAGAAATCCTAACTAAATAAGGAAGGTGAAAAATAAGAAATAAGAAAATAATAAAGAAATAAAATAAAATAGAATGAAAGACAAAGATGATGATGGAAAGAAAAAGAAAAATATTATTGGAGCTCAGAAATCCTAAGAAAATAAAGGTGAAAAATTAGAAAATAAAGAATAATAAAGAAATTAAATAAAGTAAATGAAAGACAGAAGAAGAAGAAGAAGAAGAAGAAGAAAAAAGGAAGAATAATATTATTGGAACTCTGAAATGTTAACAAAAGGAGGAAGATGAAAAGAACAGAGTCACACATATTTTTAGAACACTGTCATAGGGTACAAGAAAGTGCTATGCTGGCCCCTCATAGAAAAAGAGTTACACATGATGATGAAAGAGGATGTGATAATAATGTTATTCTATATTTCATTACTTTTTTTCTTTCTCTTTTTTAGTTTTTTTTTTTTCTCTAAAGGAAGTGATGTATTCTCCTTCCTCTCTTATTGTTGTTGTTGTTTCTATTTGTTTTCCCATTTTTCGTAATTACTTCTACGAATTTTTTGCCCAACTTGTGAATAAAATTAGGGATGAGCACACACACACACACACACACACACACACACACACACACACACACACACACACACACACACACACTCACTCGGTAGCTCAGTGGTTAGAGCGCTGGCTTCACAAGCCAGATGACCGGGGTTCGATTCCCCGGCCTGGTGGAGATATTTGGGTGTGTCTCCTTTGACGTGTAGGTGGTGTTCACCTAGCAGTGAGTAGGTAGGGGATGTAAATCGAGGAGTTGTGACATTGTTGTCCCGGTGTGTGGTGTGTGCCTGGTCTCAGGCCTAGCCCAAGATCGGAAATAATGAGCTCTGAGCTCGTTCCGTAGGGTAACGTCTGGCTGTCTCGGCAGAGACTGCAGCAGATCAAACAGTGAAACACACACCATTGTTTTGTTGAATGAAATCACCTTTTTGTCTACAAGTCATGTTATGTGTAAAAGTAGAAATGATGTCGAGATTTTATGTAAATATATGAAATGCACTTTTTGAACTCTTGACTTCTCTCTCCTTCTCCTTCTCTTCTTTCTCCTTCTCCTCCTCCTCCTCCTCCTCCTCCTCCTCCTCCTCCTCCTCCTTCTTCTTCATCATCATGACATTTATCTTTATTTATTGGGTTAGAGAAATTTATTTGTTGTTTATGATTTACTTGTCTTATTTTATCTATATTTATTTATTTATTTGTTTGTTTATCTTCCACTGGTCCTTTAACCTAACCTGAATTTTCCTTGTTTCTTTTTTTTTTTCCTCCTTTTTTTTCCCCCTTGTCATGTCCTCCACCACAGTGTTTCCTGGTTCCAATCCCCTACTCCGAACACTCTGCTCTCTCACCTCCACTATTTTCAAGGGTCACAGAGATAGTTAGTGAGATTTTCAAGTGTTTTTCCAGTTGATGATGTAGAAATGTAGTCACTCTGCCTCTATAACCATAACAACACCTTAAAAAACTTGTGTAAATTTAGATAAGAGGTTTTCAAGAGTGTTTTTCCTGTTGACAATGTAGAAATGTTGTCACTCTGCCTCTATAACCATAACAACACCTTAAAAAACTTGTGTAAATTTAGATAAGAGGTTTTCAAGAGTGTTTTTCCTGTTGACAATGTAGAAATGGTGTCACTCCGCCTGTAGAACCATAACAACACCTTAAAAAACTTGTGTAAATTTAGATAAGAGATTTTCAAGAGTGTTTTTCCTGTTGATGATGTAGAAATGTTGTCACTCTGCCTCTATAACCATAACAACACCTTAAAAAACTTGTGTAAATTTAGATAAGAGGTTTTCAAGAGTGTTTTTCCTGTTGACAATGTAGAAATGGTGTCACTCTGCCTCTATAACCATAACACCTTAAAAAACTTGTGTAGATTTAGATAAGAGATTTTCAAGAGTGTTTTTCCTGTTGACAATGTAGAAATGGTGTCACTCTGCCTCTAGAACCATAACAACACCTTAAAAAACTTGTGTAAATTTAGATAAGAGGTTTTCAAGAGTGTTTTTCCTGTTGACAATGTAGAAATGGTGTCACTCTGCCTGTAGAACCATAACACCTTAAAAAACTTGTGTACATTTAGATAAGGCCTGTTGAAATAGAGAGGGTGAAGTACAGAAGTGTTTTAGATCACCAGCCTAAATCTCCTACTTAGAAACACTTTGCTCTCATCACAACTAGTTTCAAGGGTCACAGAGATGGTTGGTGAGGTTTTCAAGAGTGTTTTTCCTGTTAATAATGCAGAATTCTCGTCACTCTGCCTCTAGAACTGAAAAAAAAAACCCTTAAAGAACTTGTGTAAATTTAGAGTTTTGAGAGTACCAGCTTAAGTCATCCCCTAACCCAGTGGTTCTCAAACTTTTTCTGATCGAGTACCACTGTGAGGTGTGGTACAGTGATACAGTGGTACAGTCCTTGTGTACCACCTAGTTCCATTTTTACCTTAAGATTTGTGTATGGTTAGACGATTTTATTGACATTAGGAAGGGTCTATGGAGGTCAGAAGATTAATGGCCACAGTCTTCAGTATTTTAATCCCTACATGAGTTTCCGAAGCTGTATAAGATTACCAAATTGATTAATGGGATTTCAGGTCATTGCAATAGGGAAAAATTGTTAGAGATAAAAGCTGTATTGAGGGACTAATAACCCCTTCATTCTAGTTACTATTTGGTGATTTTATTCATACAGCTTCAGAAACTTATGGGTTGATTAAGATAATGACTGTGACCATTAATCTTCTGACCTCCATAAACCCTTCCTAATGTCAATAAAATGGTCTAATCACACTCAAAACTCAATCAAAATAATGAAGACTGTGGCCATTAATCTTCTGACCTCCATAAACCCTTCCTAATGTCAATAAAATGGTCTAATTACACAAAAATCAAGGTAAAATTGCATCTCAGTACTGAAGGGGTTAATATTACAGAAGAAGAGAAGCAGTAGTGTGTAGTGAGGTGAAGTATTAGGAATTAGAATCACTTTATATTTTCTTAACCTTGTGATATTCTGGTGAACGAAAGGAGTCATTATAGCAAGAAGGGGTTCCGAGGAATGGAAAACTCTATACTGGTGTTTTCCTTCTAAAGAAAGGAAAATGAAGGAAAATTAGTGAGAGAGGAAATGCCCTTTTTGATGATGATGATAAGGATGATGAGAGAAGAATCCAAGGAGGAGGAGGAGGAGGAAGATTAAGTATTGATAAAGAAAAACAAGAAGAGGAAGAGGAGGAGGAGGATTAGGTACTGATAAAAGTAAGAACAGGAGGAAGAGGAAGAAAATGAGTTAGTTTTGAGTGTGAAACCGAAAAAAAAAGCCTAAAACTTTCTATAAACAACTGTGAAATCATAATAGAAACTGAGATTTATAAAGAACTTTGTGAAACTCAGTAAAAACAGACTTAATAAAGAAAATGACTAAGAACCTGAGTATTATTAGAAAAAATCACAAAATCCTTGTTAAAAATTGAGATTCACTAAAGAACAATTTTAAAACTTCATATATCCAACTTCCTATGACAACTTCACTTAACCCCTTCAGTACTGGGACACATTTTTAACCTTGAGATTTGTGTACAATTAGACCTTTTTATTGACATTAGGAAGGGTGTATGGCAGTCAGAAGATTAATGGCCTCAGTCCTCACTATTTTAATCCCAGACATGAGTTTCTGAAGCTGTATAAAATCACC
>NC_059260.1:4271388-4273888 GCF_017591435.1 Portunus trituberculatus | reverse complement strand
ACCATTAGACCATTTTATTGACATTAGCAAGGGTAGAAGATTAATGGCCACAGTCTTCACTATTTTAATCCCTTCAGTACTGGGACACATTTTTACCTTGTTTTATGTACCATTAGACCATTTTATTGACATTAGCAGAAGATTAATGGCCACAGTCTTCACTATTTTAACCTCCCACATGAGTTTGTGAAACTGGAAAGTCACCAAATAGTCACCACAAGGAATAGGGAAACACGTCCTGGTACTGAAGGGGTTAACGACGATACAAGGAAGTTGGTTATTTAGTTGTTGTTTTTTCTTGTACTCTTATATATTTTTTTACTTATTTATTACTTTTTAATCATATAAAGCCTTTTGTTGTTTTTCGTTAACTACATATAATATTTCCATCTTTATTCAAATTACTAGATAAACTCATTTCGTTTCTGCTATTCTTGTTGTTACGTGCTTTGCTCAGAGAGAGAGAGAGAGAGAGAGAGAGAGAGAGAGAGAAAGGGGTTTTGTTTATAAACATTGATGACGTCACTAGGCCTCCCCTCTAGCAGTGTTGCCACGTGCAGGGTGAAACAGTGTTGCCAGGTGGTGCAAGGTCGTGAACGAAAGAGAGAGAGAGAGAGAGAGAGAGAGAGAGAGAGAGAGAGTTAAGTTGAAAGTTGTTGATATTTTTCCTTATTTGTTAGCTTAAATTTTGTGACATTAAGTTAGTAAGGTTAAGTAAAGGTTGAGCGAAAGAGAGAGAGAGAGAGAGAGAGAGAGAGAGAGAGAGAGAGAGAGAGAGAGAGAGAGAGAGAGAGAGAGAAGTTGAAAGTTGCTGATTTTTTTCCCTTATTTGTTAGCTAAAATTTTGTGACATAAAGTAAATAAAGTAAGATCAAGTAAAGTTAAGTTAGGCTAAGTTTGTTTTGATTAAGTGGAATTTTTTAATATATTTTTGTTTTTCCAGTTAAGTTAGAATATTAGATTAACTTGTTAGGTTCAGTTAAATATGGTTTGATCTAGTCTCTTCTTAAGCTTAAATTAGATTACATTAGTTCAGGTTAGGTTAGGTCAGGTCAGGTCAGGTCAGGTCAGGTCAGGGTTTAGGTTAGGTTAGGTTAAGTTAGGTTAGGTTAGGTTAGGTTGAACAGCGAATGAAGAAAGGAATAGAGAGACAAAGATAAAGATGAAGAAATAAGTAAGACAGAAACGTTATAGTAAAATTGCGTAAAATGATGGATATCCTCTTTGTCTCTCTCTCTCTCTCTCTCTCTCTCTCTCTCTCTCTCTCTCTCTCTCTCTCTCTCTCTCTCTCTCTCTCTCTCTCTCTCTCTCTCTCTGAAGATTTTTGATTAAGAGAAAGGAATGTTAGTAGAGAGAGAGATAGATAGAGAGAGAGAGAGAGAGAGAGAGAGAGAGAGAGAGAGAAATTAGAGACAGGTGGTCCAGTGACTCACCTGTTCTAAATACGCACACACACACACACACACACACACACACACACACACACACACACACACACACACACACACACACATGCTTTCCTGAAATTTGAGGATGTGTGTGTGTGTGTGTGTGTGTGTGTGTGTGTGTGTGTCAGTTTCACAACCTGTCTTTAGTGGCCATTGTGGTTGTAGTTTGAGGAGGAGGAGGAGGAGGAGGAGGAGGAGGAGGAGGAGGCGGAAGAATGTGAAGAGAAGAAGCTTATACGCAGAACTGAGAAATAAGTACTCTCTCTCTCTCTCTCTCTCTCTCTCTCTCTCTTATTTAAACATAATTTATACAGAAGAACATGTACCCAAAGGCGCACTGTCGTGTGCTACCTATTCTAAGGGTACTACAATCTATTTCTCTACAATATTTACAAGACTTAAAATAGAAAATATACAAGATGGTCAGCATGTAAATGGAGCACTGTTCTTTTCACTTCACTAGCACTATTCACGCACTGCACTACACTGAGTGTCACGTCACAAAGAGTGTCAGAGGAGTTGGCAGTGTCTGTCTCCACTTATGTGCCATCAGTTTGACACTGTGTGTGTTCATCTCCTGGACGTGAGGCACCGCGGCCGTGAACAAGTTCCACATCCTGGAGACGCGTCCTGCGAAGGTGCGTTGATGCTGACACCCGTGGGATCGCGGCACCTCTACGGCGTCACCACCATTGAGCACCGTTCTCGTGCTCCGTGCGGTGACTCTCAGAGGATGACGCAGCCCTGCCAGATGTGGCACTCTTTGCACCTGTGCCTTATGGAACACTACGATTGCCGCCACATCTCTGCGGTGTTCCAGTGAATCAAGGGGACGCTCAGGCTCTGGGTGAGGTGGTATTGCAGCATCTACTAGCCGTATGGCGCTCTCTCTCTCTCTCTCTCTCTCTCTCTCTCTCTCTCTCTCTCTCTCTCCAGGAAATATCAAAGCCAAGGAAACAACCTATTAAGTAGCTATGTGTGTGTGTGTTTGTGTGTCCGTCCGTCCCTCTAAGAAGCGTTTGAGTGTGTGCGTGCATGAGTACGTGTGTTCG
>NC_059260.1:4248888-4251388 GCF_017591435.1 Portunus trituberculatus | reverse complement strand
TACTACTACGTGAAGTGGATAGTTAATTGCCGTACCTGTAATGGTTGGGAGTTTAACGGGTTACCTGTAATCACCTCTACTCAAAAGGGAGTTCTAAGTAAGTTATTATTATTATTATTATTATTATTATTGTTTTCTTTTACTGTGTGTGTGTGTGTGTGTGTGTGTGTGTGTGTGTCATGTTTCAACTATTTCTTCTTTGTTTATTTGTCTTACTAAATTCCTCTCTCTCTCTCTCTCTCTCTCTCTCTCTCTCTCTCTCTCTCTCTCTCTCTCTCTATTTATAATCTACTCTATTCTTGTGACGTTACTTTTATTTATACGCATGTTCCTCTTCATCCTCCTCCTCCTCCTCCTCCCCCTCCTAAAAACTGCCGTCGTGTCTTTGTTCATTTATCTTTTCTTTTTCTATGTTCTATCGACTTTCTTTATCATCAATCTCTCTCTCTCTCTCTCTCTCTCTCTCTCTCTCTCTCTCTCTCTCTCTCTCTCTCTCTCAATATCTGCACGTTATCTGATCTTTGTTTTTTATTTATTTTTGCATAGATAGTGTGTCATGCAGTTTGTTGTTGTTGTTGTTGTTGTTGTTGTTGTTATTATTATTATTATTTGCAAAGTATTTTTACCATACATTTTTATTAACATTTTGTCCTAAACCTGTGAAAATGAATTAGTTTTATTTATTTAATTATTTATTTATTTATTTATTTATTTTATTTATTTATTTTTTTTTTTATTTATTTATTTATTTATTTTTTTTTTTGCTTACCTATTTGATTATTTGTCTATTTTTTTTTTTTACACATGAAAGGAAACGGATGTAAATTATTCTTTATTTTTCGTTATTCTTTTTTGTTCATTCATTTTTATTTTTTCTTTATCACACAAAGGGTATGCAAATGTAATGTTAAAAATGGTGTCTACACTTATCCATCAGAGAGAGAGAGAGAGAGAGAGAGAGAAGGAAACTTGAAATGATAACTAATTTTGGGGGTTGTTGCTTATCAATACAACCTTATCTCTCTCTCTCTCTCTCTCTCTCTCTCTCTCTCTCTCTCTCTCTCTCTCTCTGTCAAGCATCCTCTTTTTATAAACAAAGCATTTTGAAATACTCTTTTCGTGTGAATCCGTGTGTGTGTGTGTGTGTGTGTGTGTGTGTGTGTGTGTGTGTGTGCATTTATGTTTTGCTTTCGTTTTCTTTTTTTTTTTTAGTAATTTCAGTTAAATGTCAGTAGTAGTAGTAGTAGTAGTAGTAGTAGTAGTTGTAGGTGTAGTAGTAGTGGTATTAGTGGTAGTGGTGGTAGTAATAGTTGTAGTTATAGTTGTAGTAATAGTCTTAGTAGTAGTAGTAGTAGTAGTAGTAGTAGTAGTAGTAGTAATAGTAGTATCTTGAAATTATGTAGGAGCCTAAATTATTATTATTTTATTATTATTATTATTATTATTATTATTATTATTACGAAGATTGTTTGGTGGCAGTGAAACGTGATCCATATGTTTACTTATGTTATGATTCTTTGAGTAATAAGTTAAGTGCAAGTACAAATTTATTATCACTAAAATGTGTTAATTTATTATCACTACCGTGTGTGTGTGTGTGTGTGTGTGTGTGTGTGTGTGTGTGTGTGTGTTGACCCTGGCCTCTGTACCAACCTCAGTGTCCTCATTTAGTCTCTCTCTCTCTCTCTCTCTCTCTCTCTCTCTCTCTCTCTCTCTCTCTCTCTCTCTCTCTCTCTCTCTCTCATGTCAAATTTTTTTCAGCATATTTTTTGTCAATGTTTTATATTTAGTACTACTACTGTTGCTGCTGCTGCTGCTGCTGCTGCTGTTACTGTTAATACAGAGGGGCAGAGTAGTCGTAGTTAGTAAGAGAGCTTTTTTCTTTCTTTCTCCTCCTTCTCTTTCTGTTTCTTTCTCTTTCTCTTTCTTTTTTTTTTCTTTTTCTCCTCCTCCTCCTCTTCCTCTTCCTCTTCCTCTTCCTCTTCCTCCTCCTTCTTCTCGTGGTTTCTATTGTTTACCAAAAGCAAACTTAGCCAAAATACCAAAATTATTATTATTATTATTATTATTATTATTATTATTATTATTAGTTCAGTTGAGGTCAAATTGGATTACGTTGAGTTAGGTTAGGTTATTTATTTATTTACCTATTTATTTATTTATATTTTTTTATCCTTTTGTCTTTTTGTCAGGTCAAGTTACATTAGGTTAAGTTTATGAGGTCAAATCATGATAGAACTATGGCAGATCATGGCAGGTTAGGTCAGGTCAGGTCAGAGGTTAGGTGAGGTGAGGTTAGTTGCATTAAGATTAGGTTAGGTTAGGTTAGCTCAGAGGTGAGATTAGGTAAGGTTTGGTTAGGTCAAACAAACAATTTTAACCCTTTCTCTCTCTCTACATACTAAAATATCATATCACTTCATTTTTAAAGGGAATATATTTAATGTTCAACCTTCTATTAGGTTAGGTGAGGCTAGATTAGGTTAGGTTAGCTGTGAGG
>NC_059260.1:4166388-4246388 GCF_017591435.1 Portunus trituberculatus | reverse complement strand
GTGGTAGTAATGGTAGTGTTAGTATTTGTAGTAGTAGTAGCAGTTGTTGTTTTTCTTGTTCTTGTTGTTTTATCGATAAGAATGTACAGTTTCATGTTTATTTAATTGACTCCAATTCTCTCTCTCTCTCTCTCTCTCTCTCTCTCTCTCTCTCTCTCTCTCTCTCTCTCTCTCTCTCTCTCTCTCTCTCTCTCATTTCCCTTTTTCCATAGAACACTTAAACATTGTAATCCTTTCCTGGAAGAGAGAGAGAGAGAGAGAGAGAGAGAGAGAGAGAGAGAGCACATTTATGGATAAAGATAATAGCTGGAAATTTTTTCTCTGTGTGTGTGTGTGTGTGTGTGTGTGTGTGTGTGTGTGTTTTGATGTTTGTCTCTTCTCTCAATAAGGAAGGTGGAAAAGATTGTATATATATTGATAAAAATAGATACGCTTGTTTTTTTTTTTGGCAATTTATTATTATTATTATTATTATTATTATTATTACTCTGGTTGGATTTTGCTTTTGTTTAGTTTATTACACTTTCCCTTTCTCTCTTTGTGTTCTCAATCTCTGGACGTTAAAATTAAAATAGGGAGAAGTAGATGGCCATATTTATATTACTATTTATCATTATTAACAAGTTTTTATCACTTTATTATTTTTAGAGGCTTAAGTTCATTTTTATATAGTTTGAGTTTTTCCTTATTATTTTTCGTATTCTCAATGTCTGAACGTCGAAATTAGAATAGGGAGAAGTAGATAGCCATGTTTATATTACTAGTTAACATTATCAAATTGTTGTTGTTTTTTTTACACTTATCATTATTTCTCGTGACTTGTTTATTGTGTATAGTTTACCACAGTATCCCCTTAAATGTTTTCGTTTTCTCAATGTCTGAACGTCACAACTAGAATAGAATTAGATTAAAGGTCTTTCTTTAGATTATTATTTATCATTCGTGTAAACAAAGGAAAAGAAAATGAAGCGAAATTTCTTCCATTATTAGCCAAAAACAAAATAAAATGACGAATTGGCAACGTATATTTGTGATGCTTTTTTCTTTTTTTTATATATTTTTTCCAGGTTTTATTTATTTCCTTGTAATATCGTGTTTTTTTTTATGTATCAACGTATATTTTCTTCAGTATCATTATTAACATTTTTTTCCAGTTTTGTCTGTTCTCTTGCTTTCATTTATTCTTTTTTTTTTCTATTTTGAATATCAACGTGTGTTTTATTACATTTTTTTCAGTTTTTATTTATGTTCTTCCATTCATTTATTATATTTATTGATTTCTTTTAGACATTTTTTTCATTTTTTCAGTTTTTCTTAGTTTTCTTTCTTTTTTTTTATTTATTTTATTTTTTTACCCAACAAAGTATATCTCTCCTCTTTTTCTTGATGTTCACTTGTTATTTTTTTTTCCATTTTTGATAACATTCTTTTTCCCATTTTTGTCCTTTGTTCACGTGTTCTGATGTTTCTTTTCTAGTTTTTGCTAGCAACACATTTCTTTTAGTTTCTCTCTCTCTCTCTCTCTCTCTCTCTCTCTCTCTCTCTCTCTCTCTCTCTCTCTCTCTCTATGTTCACGTGTTCTGGTGTTTCTTTTCCATTTTTTTTGATAACATATATATTTCTTTAGTTTTTTTTTTTTTTTTTTTTTTTTTTTTTAAAGCAGCAACCTGTAATTTTTTTTTTTTTTCTTTATCCTCACACATTTTGACTTTCTTTTTCCTAATTTTGATAACAACACACATATTTCTTTAGTTTTTCTTTGCTTTGCTTCTTTCCTTTTTTTTTTTTTCTTTTTTATATTCACGTATTCTGAGATAAAGTAAAAACGTTTAATTCTTTTTTTTTTTTTTTTTTTTCTTTATCCTCACATGTTCTGAATTTCCTTTAACATGTCTTTCGCTTTTCTTCATGTTCTAATTTTCAAAGCAACATCATATATATATATTTTTTTTCCTTTAATTTCTTTCCTTTGTGTTGTGACGTTGTTTTTCTTGTGTGTTTGCAGTGCAGGAGATGCTTCAAGTAACCAGGGAGTGTTCGTCTGGGGATGCTGCAGCTGCCCATCTCCTGACCCTTGGGAAGTTCTGCCTCTTCGCAACAGAACTACAACAATGCTACAACAACGAGTAAGTCTGCGTGTCTGTGTGTGTGTGTGTGTGTCTGTTTACTAGTATTGCTACGTTCTTGTTATTAATGTGTTTGTTTTATATTTATTTTGCGTGTATTGATTTATTTTAGTTATTTTCTTTTTTAATATGTGTGTGTATGTCTGTTTAGCTAAGGTTGCTGCTGTTGGTGTTATTTATTTTATTTATTTATTTGAGTTTGTGTGTGTGTGTTTGTTTATCTTTTTTTCATTTCTTTTTTTTAATCTGTTTCTGTCTATTTATTTTTTTTATTCATTGCTTCTTTGTTTAATCTTGATCTTGTGCTTCATTTTTACCAAGTGATGTTTGTTTTCTTTTCTTTTCTTTGTGCGTGTGTGTTTATTTGTGTGTTTGTGTTGTTTTCATGCTGTTGTTTTTTCTATTTTTCATTTGTCTCGTGTTTTTTGGGGCTTTTTTATTTTTCTTTCTTTCTTTATAATTTTTAACTACTTGTGTTTTTTTCGCTATATTTTTTCCGTTTGTTTTAATCTGCTCTTTATCTTTTCTTCTTCCTGTTTTTGGCTCTCTCTCTCTCTCTCTCTCTCTCTCTCTCTCTCTCTCTCTCTCTCTCTCTCTCTCTCTCTCTCTCTCCTGTATTTTCTCTTCTTATCAACACAAATATTTTTCTTCATTCCATCCTTGCCCTCCTCCTCCTCCTCCTCCTCCTCCTCCTCCTCCTCCTCCTCCTCCTCCTCCTCCTCCTCACTCACATAACACCCTCCACGTAAACAAAATGAAAGCACAAACAAACAAACAATAAGATTAAAAACACCACTCATAACAACAACCAAACCCTCAAAAAATGAAAAAATAAACTAAAATTAATAAAGCAAGAAAAATAAAGCAAATAAACGTACTAAATATTAAACTTTATATACCACATCCCTTGATCCCTCCATCCCCGTTTTCCCGCCAGATTTGCAGTGAGGGGGTAGGAGGAGGAGGGGGGCAGCGTTCGTCAGGGGGGGGCACCCAAGCCTGGATCAAAGCTTTACGTTCAAAAATGCCCGGGTAATCAAACTTTAATTCTCTCTCTCTCTCTCTCTCTCTCTCTCTCTCTCTCTCTCTCTCTCTCTCTCTCTCTCTCTCTCGTGGGTTATTGTTATTTTGGACTAATGCGGGTTTTTCTTTCCGTTTTCTTTCTTTTTTTTCATTGATTCGGTGGATTTAGTGTCTTTTGTTTGTTAATTTGTTACTAATGCGGATATCTTCTTTTTTACGTAATATCATTTTTTTTTTTTTCAACTAACGCGGATTTTTTTTTTTTTTTTCCTTTTCACTTACCTAGTTTTTATTTTTTTTCTTAGTTTTAAAGCTAACTCATTCCTTTTTATTTCATTTTTACTTATTTATGCATTTTTTTCTTCATTTTGACAACTAGTGCAAATTTTCTTGTCTATTTTATTTTATTATACAATTTTTTTTTCTATCACGAATGCGAGTCTTAATTCATTCAATGGCCTCACTTTCCTTCAATCTCAGCTTCAGTGTTCGTTATTAACATCTTCAATACAATGACGCGTTCTTTTTTATTTTTATTTTTTCCATTCTGTTTACCATTTATTGATTTTATTCAGCTTCAGAAACCTTTGTAGGGGATTAAAATAGTGAAGACTCTGGCCATTAACTTTCTGACCTCCTTAGACCTTTCCTAATATTAATAAAATGGTCTAATCGTACACAAATCTCAAGGTAAAAATGCGTCTCAGTACTGAAGGTGTTAAGGTTATTACCAGTACAATCTATTTATTCTTTATTTATCCTCACATTTTCACGTATTTAATTGGTGGTGGTGTCAGTGTGGTAACCTCGGTGGGGGTTGTCGGTATGGTTGGCAACAATGCATCCACTAATACGTAGGGGATAAAATTGTGTCTTTTTATCCACGCACATTCACTGGGCTGGTCATTTACGTCTTTCACTAATATTTAAACTCTAGCGCAGATTTTTTTTTTTTTTTTTTTATAATAGGAAGGGAGTAATATTAGTAACACACCTCTTACTAATTGGAAAAAAAAATAACTAATAAAAAAATAAAAGAAAATGGTCTTCTCTTGCCTTCCTTGCAACGGGAAAGGAATTAACAACTAATGGAAGTATTTAATAACACACTAAAAATATTAATAATAATGAATAAATAAATAAATGGATAAATAAACTTGTATATGCTAATGTGAACATGATCACTGTACAAACATATAAATAAACAAATAGATAATAATAAATAGGTAATAAATAGTGAATGAACAAATAGATAAATAAACTCTTGTATTTAATTACGAAAAAACTTGTCACAATACAAATAAAACCAAAAAAAATAGTGACCATATAAATAAAAATACTAGAAATATAAGTAAATAAACCAAAAAGAGTAGAAAATAAAGAAAAAAAAACAATAAAACAATAAAAGCATGTAAATCCTCCTTTATTTCTCATATTTAATCTTTTTTTTTCTTTTCTTTTTTCTGTTCATCTGTAGGACACCACGGCCAGCCCTCCTCTCCAAACTCTCAGAGAAGACATGTGGAGAGAAGAAGAGAATTGAGAGGAACATGTCAAGTGAGTCAGAGAGAGAGAGAGAGAGAGAGACTATACTATTCTAGATTGCTGTTAAATTAATATAGGACGCCTGGTTAAGTTAAGTTAGGTTAGAGAGAGAGAGAGAGAGAGAGACTACACTATTCTAGATCACTCTGTTAAATTAGGTTAGGGTGAGAGAGAGAGACAGCCAGACAGACAGACAAACAAACAGACACTCGCTCTATTAAATGCTTATAGAATGAAGTTAGACCAAGCTAGGGTGTGTTTAGTGTTTTCCAGGATGTGTGAAGATACTAAGGTGTCATGGAGGGTGTGTTGGTTAGGTAAAGTGGAGAGTGTGCTAAGAGTGTCTAGGGTGAACTAATATATCCTTAGAGTGTGCCCAGGTTAGATTAAGTGAAGTTAGGTTAAGAAAATAAAAAAAATAAAAACATGGGTATAAATGATTTTAGCGAACCACTTAGGTACTTTTCAATTCAAGAACCACAAACCACGCAAGGAATTTTTATATTTTTGCCGTTAAGTCACATTAAGTTAGGGAGATTAGGTTAAGGTCAGTTAGGTCAAGTTAGGTTAGGTCAATTTAAGTTCAGTTGGGTCAAGTTAAATTAGGATAGGTTAAGGTCAGTTGCGTCAAAGTTAGATTAGGTCAGGTTAGGTTAGGTTAAGGTCAATTGGGTCAAGTTAATCAAAAGTTGGGATAGATCAGATTAAGTTAAGTTAGGTCAAGTTGAGTTCAGCTGGATCAAGTTTGATTAAGTTAGGTCAGGTCAAGTCAGGTCAGGGGTCACCAAATACTTCCCTCCTTCCCTCAGAGTCCTCGCCGAACTGTGAGGTCTTCTTGGGGGGTTCCTGCAATCCCACCACCTGGAGGCAGAAGGTGGCCATCCCCATGCTGAAGGACCACGGGATATCCTTCTATAATCCTGTGAGTGCATCTTGTATCCTTCACTCCTTCCTGTCTATCTCTTCCTTGTGTCCTCTCCTTTCTTTTATCCCTCTGTTTCCTTTCCTTTTCTCTTCTACAGTCCTTCACTCATTTCTGTATCTCTATCTCTTCCTTTTGTCCTTTCTTTTCCTCTTTTCTTCTACAATCCTATAAGTGCATCCTACATCCTTCACTGCTTCCTCTCTCTCTCTCTCTCTCTCTCTCTCTCTCTCTCTCTCTCTCTCTCTCTCTCTCTCTCTCTCTCTCTCTCTCTCTCGTGTCATTTCCTTTCTCCTCTCTCTTATAATCTTTCTTCTCTGTTTCTCTGTCTTTCCTTCCTTCTTTCCTCTTCTGTAATCCACATCCCTCATACATCACCCCTTCACCCCCCATACACCCTAATTTTTCACCCCTTTCTCTCATCCCCATCACTCTCATTAACCCTCACATCCACATCACCTATTTTTCACCCCTCACACACCCACATCACCCTTTTTTACATCCTCACCACCACCTCACACACCCACATCAACTGTTTTTCACCCCTCACACACCTCCACCACCTTCCCCTCACCACCTGACACCCTGCCCTCCACCCCTGCAGCAAGTGACACACTGGGAGGAGGCCCTGGTGGAGCTCGAGTACCAGGCCAAGCAGAACGCGTCGGTGGTGTTCATCGTGCTGGACCGCAACACCAGGAATGTGGCGTCCATGGTGGAGGCAGCGTACATGGCCGGCTGCAGGAGGAAGCTGGTGGTGGTTATGGACTCCTACACCGGCCCAGGGCAGCTAATTAATGGAGAGCCAATTTCTGAGAGGTTTGTAATTTGATTTTGGTATTTGATTTGATTTTTTTTCTTCTTCTTATTTATTTATTTATTTATTTATTTTATTTATTTTTTTTTTTTTTTATTTATTTTTTTATGCTGGAAGAGGGAGTGAATGGGTAGAGAGAGGAACAGGGAGAGGAGGGTAAAGAGAGGGAGAAGGAGAGAGGAGTAGAGATAGGGAGGAGAGGAGGGTAAAGAGAGAGAGAGAGAGAATGACAAAAGGAGAAAAAATTAGAAAAAAAAAGAAGAGAGAAAACAGAGAGAGAGAGAGAGAGAGAGAGAGAGAGAGAGAGAGAGAGAGAGAAAGAAAGGAAAAAGAGAAAAAGATGACAAGAAAAAAATGAGAAAAAAGAAAAGAGAGAAAAACAGAGAGAGAGAGAGAGAGAGAGTGTTGCATGACTTGTTGTTGCCTGCAGGGAGTACCAGGACCTGATGAGTGGCTTCAACACAGTGAGGGACCTGGTGGAGAGGCAAGAGATCCCGGTGTTTGGCGAGATCACCCATGCACTCAACTGTACTGCCAAGGTAACAGCCAACTCACCTCACCTCTCCTAATGTGACCTATTCTGGCACCTCTTGACCTTACCTCATATGGCCTACCTTGATATAATGTGACCTGACTTTTGTGTCTTATTCCTTACTTGACCTAGCCTAACCTAATCTTACTCTGGTTTAATGTAATTTGACCTTATCTTATCTTATCTTATCTTATCTTATCTTATCTTACCTCACCTCACTTTACATAACCTCACCTCACCCAACTTAACCCAACCTAACCTAACCCCCTTCACCTGAACCACAAAACTCCCCATTATTTACCATTATCACTATCACTATATCAAACCACCACCACCACCACCATTAAAAATCACATATACTTCCCATCTATACATAAAATCAAACTAACATTCCTTTTTTCTCTGTGTTTTCCTCAGATTCTCCGGGAAAACATTTACCCTCAGGATCTGGGAACTGAGGACCACGTCAAGCCAGTGAAGTGTCCGTATCTACAGCTGGGAGACAAACTAATGTACGTGTGTGTGTGTGTGTGTGTGTGTTTACTGAGTCTATTCCTTTCATCTGCCAGTGTCTTTTTATCACTCTTTAGAAGATTTCACAATGTATTCTTATCATTTCTCTCTCTCTCTCTCTCTCTCTCTCTCTCTCTCTCTCTCTCTCTCTCTCTCTCTCTCTCTCTCTCTCTCTCTCTCTCTCTCTCTCTCTCTCTCTCACTTTTGTCATTATTGTTATTTGTTTGTGTGTTATCAATGAATTAACTAAAACTTCTCCCGTTTTCTTTCTCTCTTTACAGAAAACTTCACGACGCATTCATCAACGGCAACTCAGAACAGATTCCTTTGTCTGAGGTGAGTTTGAAATGGAAATAGAGAGAGAGAGAGAGAGAGAGAAAATAGTGTAATATAAGGAAAAGAAATGTGATGTCTTCAACTAGAATGGCTTTGAGGTGCAGGATTTTGTTGATATTAAAGAATTTAGTGTTATATAAGGGAAAAAAAACTGTGATGTCTTAAATGAAAATGGCTTTGAGGTTCAGGAATTTGATTTGTTGATGTTTAGGAAAGTTAGTGAAATATAAGAAAAAATATATCTTGGCTTGAAATAAAATGGCTTTGAGTTTTGAGATTTGTTGATATTAAGAAAAGTATTGAATATAAGAAAAAAGTTATCTTGATCTGTAATGGCTTTGTGATATGTGAAGTTGCTGATGTTTATGATGTTTTCTCTTTTTGTGTCTCACCATGATCGTTTCCCTTTTTCCCTCGTCTCACCAGGCCCGTGTGGCGTACAAAATGGTAACCAACAAGGAACTCACCACTGAGGAGCTGCAGGCCATCGTTGCTGCCAAGAAAGGTGAGCTGGCAACCCTCGCTGACAATTATTACAGGCATTATTACATTTTCAAGACATTTTCAACCTTCACCCATAGATTCACCATTAAAACACCCCTTCACTACCACTTCACTACTACTACCATTCAAAACACCCATTCATACTTTACAAACACCCCTAGACTTTTACCATTTCACTAACCCCACAATTCACCATTCAAACACTCTTAAATTCTTTACAAACACCACAACACTACCACTTCACTGACCCACAATTAAGATTCACCATTTTCACATCCAGTCCTACTTTACAAACATCCTTACAGTTCACCATTTATTTCATTACCTTACACTCCCTTTGCCAGCCTTTCTGAACTTCCAAAACCCACATCTAAAGCTATTTTCATCTTTTACACTCTTTTCCAGTCTCTCTGAACTTCTAAAACCCACATCTAAACCTATTTTTATCCTTTATACTCTCTTTGTCAGGCTTTCTGATCTTCCAAAACCCACATCTAAACCTATTTTCATCCCTTACACTTAAACTTATTTTCTTTCATCCTTCACACTCTCTTTGCCAGCTTCTGAATTTCTAAAACCCACATCTAAGCCTATTTTTCATTCCTTGCACTCTCTTTTCCACCCTCTCTGAACTTTTCAAAACCGACATCTAAACCTATTTTTCATTCCTTCCACTCTCTTTTTCATCCTCACAATTCACTGACACCCACATCTCAACCTATTTTTCATTCCTTACACTCTATTTTTCAATCTCACAATTCACTGACCCACAATTCCCTGCACCAGGAGTGGACATGCAGGAGTTGAATGGCACTGAACTCCCACTCAATGAAATCTCCCTATCATTTGATGAGTTCTGCTGCATTGTGGCTGAGTTCAAGAACCCACACCTGGAGAGCAAGCGTCTGTGGGATATCCTGAGTCACTCCTTGCAGCGAGTTATTGGTGAGTCAGGCCTGCAGGAGTTATTGAGTGCTTAACCCCTTCAGTACTATGATGCATTTTTCATATTCACTCTACTTACTATTTGGTGATTTTGTACAGCTTTAGAAACTCATATGGGGGATTAAAATAGTGAAGACTGACCTTTAGTTGTCTGCCCTCCATAGACTCTTGCTAATGCCAATAAAATAGTCTAATTGTACACAGAAATGGTAAGAATGTTTCCCGGGACTGAAGGGGTTAATTGTTACTAAGTGTGTGTGTGTGTTATTGCATATTTTATTGCTTTTTACAGTGTCTGGGAAGTTACTGTGGGTTTTTCAAGAGTGTGATAGTTTTATTTATTTATTTATTTATTTTTTCTTATTTTTAAGGTAGTGTTAAGGTTCTGTTTTGAGGTTCTTGTTGGTTTTAAGATTCTGTTTTAAGGATTCTGTTGGTTTTGAAGGTGGTATAAAGGTTCTGTTGTGCTATTTTAAGGGTGTTTGAGTGTTTATTAGGGTTTTGAAGGGTGTATTAGGGCTCTATTGGAGTTTCTAAGTGTGTGTCTCATTGCTAGTGGAAGTTGTTGGAGTTTACAAGGGAGTTTTAAAGATTTCTGGATTTTTAAGGGTGTATTTGTGTTTATTGGGGTTTTCAAGGGTGTATTGGGGTTTTAAAGGTGTAGAGATTCAGTGAAGTTTTTGAGGGTGTAATATGATTCACTTTGAGGGTTTTCAAGGGTATATCAAGGTGTGGTTGGGGTTCTGAAGGGTGTAGGAAGGATCTGTTACCCATCTTACCCATCACAAACACACTAACACACCAACAAACATTCTAACACTCCCTTCGCTCCCTCTGCAGGTTGGGCACTCCCCCGGCGTCCCCTACGACCCATTAGCGGCAGCAGCGGCAGCGGTGGCGGTGGCGGGGGTGGTGGTGGGGGCCGGGACATCTACCTTGGGGGCACCACGGGGGGGAGGGTGACCTGGCGTGAGGACATAGCCATCCCAATCCTCCTCAAACACAACCTCACCTATTTCAACCCAACGTCCGCCTCCTGCTCAGGCCGGCTGCTGCCCATGGAGGCCGTCTTGATGGAGCACTCCCGGGTGTTGCTCTTCGTCATCACCGACACCAGCAGAGGGGTGTCCGCCATGGCCCTGGTGAGTGAGGGGAGGGTGGTATTTATATTTATTTTTTTATTATTATTATTATTATTTTTTTTTTTTTTTTTTTTTTTTTTTTTTTTTTTCTTTTTTTTTTTTTTTTTTTCTTCTTAATTTTTTTTGTTTATTCATTATATTTTATTTATTATTCTTATTTTCTTTTTTCTTTTTTATTCATTGATTTCTTTTTACATTCGTTTATTTACCTATTTACTTGTTTATTCATTTAGGTTTTATTTATTTTCAACAGTCAATTTTTTTTTTTTTGGTCAATAATAGGAAGATTGATGAAAGAAGCTACCTCTCTCTCTCTCTCTCTCTCTCTCTCTCTCTCTCTCTCTCTCTCTCTCTCTCTCTCTCTCTCTCTCTCTCTCTCTCTCTCTCTCTCTCTCTCTCTCTCTCTCTCTCTCTCTCTCTCTCTCTGTACAATAACAAGAAGTGCAGTGTTTTGTTCAGCGTTTAATTTTGTCTCGTCCCCGGCAGGCGTCTCACTACATAGGGCTGGGCTGCAATGTTGTGCTGTGTGTGCAGATGCTGACTGAGGACTCCCTGGTGGATGGAGAACAGGTGAGGCAGAGACTAATCCTGTGTTCTTTGCTGCTCTTCCTTTATTCTTACCCAGACATTTCAAGAATTGCCACACTATATACACAGACTACCAGGAACTTTAAACAAAAAAATTTACACCTTTTATGCCTCTAACTTTTACCTATCAATCTCCTATAATAGAAGAGGAAGTAGGGAGAGTCTTCAACAAAAAACGGCACTTTCTGTTTATGCCTCTACCTCTTAACCATCCCTCTCCCATAATAAAAGGAGGAAAAAGAGAAAGAAAGAAGTAGAGAGAGACTGTAACAAAAAAAATACACCTTCTTTTATGCCTTTAACTCTTATATATCCTTCTCCCATAAAAAAAATGAAAAAAAGATGAAAAAAAGAAGGAAGTAAGGAGATTATTTAAAAAAAAACTACACTTTCTTTTATGCCATTAAATATTACCACCCCTCTCCCATAAAAAAAAAGGAGAAAAAAAGAGGAAAAAAGGAAAGAAGTAAGGAGAGACTTTAACAAAATAGCTACACTTTTTTTTTTATGCCTTTAACTCTTAATCATCTCTCTCCCATGAAAAGAAAGGAAAAAAAGAAAGACATAGGGAAAGTTTTTAAATCCTACATCTTCCCACCTTAACTCTGACATCCTTCTCCCACACCAGCTCTCCAGACAGGCTCTCAAGGACTACAATCGCGGCAGGAGTTACCTCACAGACCAGGCTAGCAAGGACGGCATTCCGGTCTTCTCCGACATCCAGGAGGCTGTGGAGTGTGCAGTAAGCAAGGCCCAGGCGAGATAGTGGCCACAGGAACCCATGGCAGGGAGCAGAGAGGCCCGAGGAAGGGAGACTGTGGCCCCAGGAACACACAGGAGGTAGCAGAGAGGCATCAAGTGTGTCAGCCCAGGGGAGGAAGCAGAGGAGTTATGAGGCAGAGGGTCAGGAATTTGAAGGAAGAAAATAGGGAGATAACAAGAATTTCAACCCTAGAAGCTCTTAGAAGGAAGCAGAGAAGCACAAAAAAGTAAGGCAGTGGTTGTATTAATCTCTATAAAGAAGCAGCAGTGTAACAAGTGGAGTAATGTGGATAAAATTTGTAGAAGGAAGCTTAGAGAGAGAGAGATAACAAGTGGAATTTCAGCATAGAAGGAAGAAGAGAAGCACAAAAAAGTAAGACAGTGGTTGTAATAATCTGTAGAAGGAAGCAATACCAAAACAAGTGAAGCAAAGTGGATAAACCTCATAAAAAGAGCAGAGAGACTTAAACAAACAGAACACTGACCACATTAACCCATAAAAGGAAGGAAAAAAATCATCAAAATCAAAGGAACCATAGAGGCATGAAAGAACGCCTACATTTACCCATAGAAGCAGAGAGGAACCCAAAAAACCCTGCAAGTTGTCCTAGGCTGCCTCTCACTAGCATCCCTGCCTGACCCCACCCCTGCCTGCCTGCCTGCTCAAATTAAACAAGGTACCAAGTTGCCTCTATTGCAGCTTTTGTGTATTAATCTTTCTCGTTGACGACTAAGAGAGTTTCCAGTGTCAAGAAAGTGTTTATTTATTTCGCTTGTGGTGGTGGTGGAGTGAATGAGGGACCGGAAGGGGTAAAGACAGGTGTAGTTTAAGTCCCCCTCTTATAATAAAGTTTTCCCTCATACTCATACCATAGACACCTGATTTCTCTCTCTCTATAAGACAGTTGAACAAAATGAGAGGGAGAAAGAGAGCAAGAGTGAGAAAATAAGACATCACACACACGTACACACTCACACGCACATGCACACACATACGTAAGAGCAGCCTGTCGGAAAAAAAAGGAGCAGCTGTTTTTTATCTTGTTCAGGAATGAAAGAAAACGAATTTAAAGGCAGCGAAAATTAAAAAAAGAAATCAAGTGCAGTTATTAAGGAGAGAAAATGAGGAAAAATAAACAAGAGGAAGTGAATGGACCTCAGTTTTTGGCATTTACTTTCTCATAGGTAACCCTTGAAAAATGTTAAGGAAATGGGAGATATGTGGGAGAAATGTACAATGAATGAGCTGAGGGAGACAGAGTGAACTTTTGTTGTTGTTTATTTAGATTGTAAATAATAAAAAAAGGGTCCAGTGATGAGTAAGAAAACAGGGAAAAATGGAAATGTGTGTGGTTGTAAAAGGTTTGTGTTTGGCATGGAAAGAAAATGATGATGAGGAAGAGAGAGAAAATGGGATTAAGCTTTGAGTGAAGGGAGAATATGATAGCGTTCATCTTCATCCACGTGTTTTGCTGGAAAGGAATAAGGTGAAGAACAAGAAACATCGGAATGAAAAAGAAATGCAAGATGAGAAAGAAGAAAAAGAAGAGAAGAGAAATGAAAAAAAAACAAGAGACGAGAGAAACAAAGTTGTGAAGCTAGGAAAGGCAAAGATAGGAAACAACAGAGATTGATAACACTGGAAAGAAATAATGAAGGAATATGAAGCGACAAAAACAGAGAAGATAGAAAGATGAAGACTGCATTGTCAAGTAACACAAACCGATACAAAAGTAAAAGACCGAGATAGATGACAGAAAGAAACGGTGTGTGTTGATTACCAGTGTTTATGAAACCTTTAAGATATCAGGCAGGTGATGGCCGACACTCTTTTTGTTTGATGTTTTTTGTTCAATGTTATGGCTGGGCCCTTCTGAGGCAGCCATATAAGGGATGATATCTCAGGTTTATGGTTGAATTAATTAGTCTCTCACGGCATGACTGAGGGGAAACCAAACTATTATTGTTGTTGTTATTGTTGTTATTATCATTATTATTATTGATTTTTTTTTTTTTTAGCAATTTTTTTTATTGTGTTGATTTGTTTATTATTGATTGCATCTAAATTGTCCTCCATTTTTTATTAATTATTTTTGTTTTGTTTATTATTGTATGTAAGGGTGAAAATTAAGTAGTGATTTAGTTATTTATGATTATCATTATTATACTCCATTCTTTAAACATAATTTGCTAAAAACATTATTATTATTATTATTATTATTATTATTATTATTATTATTATTATTATTATTATTATTATCACTGTTATTATTACTATGACTATTATCACAATCATTATGAAGCCTTCCCCTGTGCCATGCCGTGCCGAGTCTGGCTAGGGCGAGTTTTAGTACAATATCTGGTGGCAGGAAATCTCATTGTGTTGGATTGCAGCCGGTAGTAGGACGTAGTAGACTTAACTCTTAAACCTTTCTTCAGACAGACACACAGACCGACAAAGATGAGAGGCGCGCGCACTTCTCACTTCTGTTTTATTATTTTTCCGCTTTTTTTATTTACTTTTTTTTTTTCTCATCATTGTTCTCACTCTAGGTTGTATGTATGTATGTATGTGTGCGCGTCACTTTTCACATTCCTGTTGTAAAAGTGTTGTTACATTAATAATATTGACCGTCTTTTACCGCTGTTTGTCCGCTATTTGTATCTTAATAAGAGCTGGGAGGGTATACAACATACATAATACATCTACTACTACTATTATTATTATTATCATTATTATTATTATTATTATCTTATTTCATTTACTACTACTATACATGGCAGCTTTGATCATTGTTATTTTTATTCCATTCATTTGGCTTATATTGTTTGTTTATTTTTTTATGCTCTCACAATCATGCAGACTCAATGCTCCCAGCTGACTGAAGGTGGTGGTGGTTAAGATGATGGTCCAGGCGAGCAGTGGCAGGAATACACTTTCAGTCCTTTAATCTTCTCCCTTTCAACCCCGTAACCTCCCCACCCATCTCTTTTTACAATCTTCCATCACTAGACATTTAATGTAACTCACTTTTGTACTGTTTACCTCACTAGTACAAGAGGTAACCAATATTCTCACAAATTCACTCTTTTTCATCTCTTTGGCTAACTCCGGGAATATAAGTCTACTTTATGTTTTCTCCTTTATATCGCCTTATTATAAAGAGGAAAAAGACTTATTAATGGGCCTTCTTAAACAAGTCTACTCGTGTTAGAAGGCTATAGTTAAAGTCACACTGGTTGATAAGAGTATTTACGGCTTTAATGACACGTTAACAAGATTTCTACATTAACAACTGAAGATAAAAATTTATTTGAAACCCGAATAATTTACCTGATGTCTTTGAAATAACCGTGGTGAAAAGCAAAGCCTTTTTTTATTATTACAAATCTTAAGAAAAATCGCGCGCTCTTTTTTTCCCGCCAGATGTCTTTGTTGTCATGCCTCGCCGCTGCCATCACCACCATCACCACCTCGCCTTGTATCTGACGCCTCGGTAAATGGAACGAGGGAATAACTGTAACTTAAATAATCTCTTTTTCTTCTTCTTCTTCTTCTTCTTCTGTTCCTATTTCGTATTAACATTATTACTTTTCATCGGTCTTGACTCGATCTTTTCTTTGAGTACGAAAAGATCAAGATCGAATTATTTTCTTTCCTATGCAACACATCAATGACAAAACAATGAGCTAATTTATCTTTTTTTTTTATCACGATGTTTTGATGCAGAAAGTAATCATTTGGGCAAAAGTTTGAAACGGTACACTGAGCATTGTTATTTCTATTAGTTCCATATTGTAACCCTCACTTTTCATCTATGTAGCTCGAACACGTAAGGGAAATGTAATAGAAATTTCTTTTTATTTTTATTTATTTTTTTTCCTTAGTTGATTTTGAAATGCCTTGTTGCGATTTAAGCTTGCAGACTGAGAAAAAAAAATATGTATTAAGCATTTATGTATTTATATATCACTCAGTCTGAAGAAAGTAAAGAAAACTGTAGATTTGAAATATATATCTTACCATTCAGTATAAGAAAAATAATTAAGAAATATCTATAAAGAACGTACGTACCATCCATTCTATATAAAAAAATGTAAACCAGTAAAACAAAATCGAATCAAAATAAACTAATAGAAAAAATAAAAAATACCACTTCAACAAGGACAATAAATGGAATCAATAAAAATGTATAAAAGAAAATGCCATCAAGTTGAAAAATAAGGGAACGAAAGCAAATTAAAACAGACTTAGCAATAACAACAATAACACTTTCCCAGCATCAATCCTCTCCATTCTACGTTCTGGTGAGTCTCAATAGAATCCAACACCACTAAACAGTATTGTATTCCCTGTTGGTGTTATAAGAGGTGGTGGTGACGTTTGTTGGTGTACTTTGTGTGTTTACTGTAGAGTGAAAGATGGTGGGATAATATATTGGAATAATATTTGATGAATTTGTTTTATTGTGATGATTAAAGGGAAGTACTTTTAATGACACTCGTAAATTTAAAGTAAAGAAATGTGGATTGTAATTTTTTTTTTTTTTATTCGTTCAAAAAAAATTGGGGGGATATTTGTAAAAGTGGAAGAATATATTATGAAAAATGGAAGTGAAAAAAGATGGTAATAAGAAAATGAAAATAACTAATCCCTTTTTCTTTTTATCTTTTTTTTTTAAGATGTAAAAATCGCACTTCTCGTTTGTATGTTTTTGGTTTATTATTTTCATTTGCCTTTATTTGTTTATTTGTATGTGTGCGTATGTATTACGTGTATAATAGGTCTTTGTCGTCTTCTTCTTCTTCTTCTTCTTCTTCTTCTTCTTCTTAGTCTCCTTACTGTACCGTCTATTTGTTGCATTCGTTTCTACACCTTATTCTGTATTGTATATACTATTATGATAATGTATTATAGATTATTTTTACAAGAACTCTAACTCACAGTCACACAAGCCTTTCCTTCAACCTTAGTGTGTGTGTGTGTGTGTGTGTGTGTGTGTGTGTGTGTGTGTGTGTGTGTGAAAATGTTATTCACCACGGTCGTCTGCTGGTTACCCAGCCAACCTTTCCCCTACGGAAAGAGCTCAGAGCCCGTAGTGACCGATCTTCGGGTATGATTGAGACCACATCACACACATCACCTGAGTGTGTGTGTGTGTGTGTGTGTCGAACAAATGAAAGAATGAGTGAAACTACAGGTTTTTAAGATATTTTCTATTATTAATCTTTTTTTTTTATTATTGTTCTAGGGACAGATTAACAAGACATCCACATTATAAGTTGGATAAACAGTCTTCAGAACTCTCCTAATCATCTCTGTGGCTTTTGAAAACAATCGTGGTGACAAAGCAAAGCGTTTATAAATACAGACATTTTTTTTCTCTTCTCGCTTTCCTTTGTTCTGATAAACAAAACTTCCACATTACGAGTATAAACAGAATAAACAATCTTGAAAACTCTGCTAATCATCTATGTGGCCTTTGAATACAGTCGTGGTGAGAGAGCAAAACGTTTTTAAACACAGGCCTTTCTTTTCTCGTTTCCCGCTTCCCTTCCTTTGTTCTCCAGTGTTCCCGCGGCGGCAGTCAGTACGCCCGGTGAAATCGCCCGTCCTCTTATCAGCAACAGTCTTCAAGGTCACACAGGCGGGTCTTCTTCAGTGGGAATATAGATTTTTTTTTTCTTGGCGTGGTCTTCTTTGTGGCTTTTCATTTTATTAGAAGTCATGAGTAAAATATTTTCCATCGTTTAAACATACAACATCTCATCTATACCTATGTCTTTTATTTCAGAGATGAGGTAAGTGAGGCTAATGGATAACGGAAGTGCATAGGCTGTGGGCTGTGGGCTATGGGCTGTGCTGTAAGCTGTGAGCTGTGGGATGTGCTGTGAGCTGCGGGCAGTGGATTGTGGGCTGTGTTGTTACTGTTGTAGGCTGTGGGATGTGCTGTGGGCAGTGGGCAGTGAGTTGTGGAATGTGAACCGTGGGATGTGGGTTGTGGGTTGTAGCCTACTGTGGGGTTGTGGGCTGTGCTGTGGGTTGTGGATTGTGGGCTATGTTTGAAAAGTTTAATTTTATCTTATTTATCTGTTTTAATCTAAGAGAGATGCTATGGTAGGTAAGCCAACAAACATTTTGTAGAAGGAAGAAAAAAGTACATTGAGGCACCAGTATACCAAAAACCGTAATACTATCAATAGAAAAAGAGGAGCAAGAAAAGATGAAGGAAAAATATATATAAAAAAAAAAATAAAAAGAATAGAGAAACAGAAGAAAGATAGGAAGAGAAGGCGGAATACGAGAAGGGATAGAAAGGAAATGATAGACGAGTACGTGGTAAACAGAAATAAGGAGAGTGAGTGACTTGTGAATGTGTATGTTTTATTAATCCCTTTAGCGCAAATTGACCCACACGGGATATTTCATTCGGCATGTAATTTGGGGTCACGTGGTACAATACTTTGATGGCGTAGACGGCGTGGGTAAGTTTCAGCCATCAGCCAATCAGAATCTCTGACTCATATTACACACACACACACACTCTCTCTCTCTCTCTCTCTCTCTCTCTCTCAAACAAAACGGAGTGGGGTCGAGTTACTCCCATCTTCCTTCCCGCCCCAAACGTCCGTAACAATGGAGGTGGATGTATAAAAAGTTGGTAGCACACAACCAGATATTTGTATTTTAACGTGTTATGGATGTTAATCGTGAAATGTGAAAACAAATGAGTGAAACATGATGGTGAAATAAGGGTTTAGCCCGGCATCCCCGGAACTATGTAAAGCACATGCGAGACTTTTTTGCCCACTATAGGTAACTAAAGTAATTATATGTTTGATGGAAACAAAGGCTTAGTGACCTGCAACTTTTATCGTGTGTGTGTGTGTGTGTGTGTGTGTGTGTGTGTGTGTGTGTGTGTGTGTGTGTGTGTGTGTGTGTGTGTCCCCTCAAAGGCATATGTATATCATAAAAATGGTGATATTTTCTGTGATTACCTGCATTATATTTGTTTAAAGCGAAGGTTTATGGTGCATTTATGATGGTGTTTTGAGATCAATATGGCCCTGACTAATGTCATGTCCCTTCTTTTCAGTTTCCTGCTTCTGGTTTGTACAGCAAAAGAGCCACGAGCAGCAAGTGGGTGGCACCAAATGTTTATGCTTGGCAGCGACCTTGAGCTCAATAATGACACCATCGAAGAAACCTGTGATGATGACGTACTGGATCCCGATATCTTCCTTCACCTCCTGGATGATGACCTTGCTCCCATAGCCTCAAGTAAGCAGACACAATGCATTAAAACTAATGTTTTAGAGGTTCCATTGTGGCACTTTCCTAATATACTTCCTAATATTTTCTAATATCCTCCAGCTCTCCTCGTTTCTCGGCTCCCCCTAAACAGCTTCACGCAGCTGATTTTTTTGACGTCACATATATGAAGCCACGCGATTGGTCAGCAAAGGAAAGTGAAAGAAAAAGATAATAAATGGAAGAAATGTGATTAAAACAGGAGGTAGAAAGAAAAATGGATAACGAATAAAGGAATAGGAGGCGTGAATTTACAGTTACATCAGCAGGTAATTTCCGCTTGAAACTGTTATTTTCTAGTAGATTCTGACCTGTTTTGAAGGAATCTGCACTCCATTTCCGTCGCAAATCTGAACTTTATTATTATTTATTATTATTATTATTATTATTATTATTATTATTATTATCATTATTATTATCCCTTTCCCTCCTTACGAATCGTCGCCACCGGTTTTCACCTCTGGCTACGCAACCCTATTTTAATTTATATTGTTAACCCAAACTAACTTAACTAACCCAAACTAACCTAACCTAACATAACCTAGTTGAGGCGAAACGCACCACTGATACGTCTTCTTTAGAACAAAATTAACTTTATCTAACCTAGCTAAACTGATCTAACCAAAGCAAACTAGCCTAACTTGACTGTAGTAACGCTGAAAAATTAATATGAAGTCGTTACCATATTTCTATTAATAAAATCTTCCATAAACTGATTTAAATTGAGTTACAGCTTGCATTTCTCCACAAACTGCTCTGATTGGCTAGATGTATTATGTATTATTTTTATTGTTCATTGGCTGCATGCTCAAACAAAAGACCTAATCACCGTCTTTGATTTCACGGCTGTGCAAATAATGTGACAATATGCACACACACAAAACAGCATTCCTCAGTGCCCGGCTATCCATCACAGGGGTTAGTGTCACTCCCTCTCTCTAAAAACTGGTACTAAAAAAAAAAAAATTGTTATCAATGTTATAAACCAGGGGTATTCAATTAAAAGTCACTGAGGTCCAGTTCTTAAAATTTCCCCCAAGTAAAAGGTCCGAACGGAAGTCCAGCTTGTGTCTTATAGCCGTTCCCTATGTCGACATTTTCATATGGATTCAACAGTATTTATTGTCTATTTTCAATGCAGGAAATGTTTAACAGAGTGCACAGCTAGCTCTTTTGCCCTAAATAAAAGTAGTCCCAGGCAAATAAATTTAAGGCCTTTATTTCAGATTAAAGAAAACAGAAATCTCAGAATAAAATAAATTGCGAGCAGAGCCAAAAAACCCGTTTTTCTCTCAAATTAATGAGGTCCCAGCCTAAAGAATTAAAGGCCTACACTTCAAGTCACCCGGCCGCAGATTGGTCACGGGTCCGGACAGAACCATCGCTCGGTCCGGATCCGGACCGGGGTCCGCCATTTGGTGATGCCTGTTATAAACCATTTGCGACAGGTATGACTGAGCTCAAATCACTCAGAATAAAGAAGCTCTATAAGATGAGAAGGGTAACAAAAGCCATGTTAATGTTGGTGTAAGAGTAGAATACCATAGGAGGAAATGTGAATTAAGATATGATGATGAATAAAGGAAAAGTATGAAATGATATAAAACAGCCGATAAAAAAAAAATTATAACGGATATGGGAATAGGATAACGAATAAGAGAATAGGAAAAAATGGTAATGAGGATAATGAATATAGGGGAATAAGAGGAAATGGTAAGGAGAATATGGCAACGAATAAGGAGATAGGAGGAAATGGTAATAAAACAGCAGATAGAAAAATGGATAACGAATAAGGGAATAGGGGAAATGAAATGATAATGATAAGGAATAAGGGAAGTGAAAATATGATGATGAATAAAGAGGGAATTGGAATAAAATAGGAAATGAAGGAAAACAAGAGAAAGAGAGATGAATGAGAAAAAAATAAGAGATAGAAAGAACAAAGGAATAATAAATGAAGGAAGCACTTTTATGTCGCAAGATGGCATGTTTTTTTTTTTTTTTTCTTACATTCATACAGACAACTTGAAAAAGGGCAAAGGGATAATAATTGGAGGAAGTACAGTACTTTTACGGCATCAAATGGCGTTTTTTTTTTTTTCAGGTAACTTTTGCAATGCGAGATGGCAATTGTTTTTCTTTTTTCACGTGTTTGATCACTTTTGTGTCTCGAAACAGCACACACCATATATTTATTTTATTTTATTTGTTTATTTATTTTTTGTGCTTGCTTGCTTGTTGGTTTGATCACTTTGCGTTTTTTTTTTTTTTTTTTTTTTTTTTTTTGTGTGTGTGATCACTTTTATGTTGCAAGACAGCACCATGAGAGTAGTATTGCATTGCTCAAGGTGTTGGATACCATCGGCTTATGTGCAGTAAAAGGTTATTTAAGACATTCATTCAAATTTTTGCAAATCTTTCTCTCCATTGGAATGAATCCAAATAATTATACAAAATATTTCCTTCACCCTCATACATCATCTTAAACTTCTGTTTCACTTTTCGCCAGTAATTTTCCACATGATTTATGCATGTGTCCGTGTTAGGATCAACAAAATTGACAGAATAGTTGACTTTGTGGTGGATGTAGGGTGGCTAGACATTAATTGTTGCAATACTATTGTATGATGCCCACCCATCAGTATGAATTATGCAGCCAGGACGGACATATTGTTGAAATATGGGCAGCAGTGTAACTGCCTGTCTGGCACAAATACAAGGAAGCCTTCCTGGGTAGAAAGGCAAACTCGCCTCTCAGGAACAAGATGATGACCTCTGTTATATTTCTGTCTGGCCACGACAGATTCGTCCAGTTCCACGATAACATTATTACCACCTATCATGATTGTGTTTTCCATCAAGTGATGAGAACACACTCTCTAAAATACTGGTACCATTGTACTATAGTATTTTTGTTAACTCAATGAAATCTTCACATGTTTTATTTTAGTGATTCTAGGCTCAAAAGAAAGCCAGTTGGAGAAGTTTTGATAAAAGTAACTTAGACTTTTCCCAGAAAGATTCAGAGCGAATAGATATTTGGTAACCCTTGTGAGATGGGCGCCCTCATACCACTGTTTTGTACACCAATCTTAACTAAAGTCAACTCCCTAGCATTAATAGTGCAGTTCAGAGCAGTGTGCTGGATGCAATTTCGTTGCTTAAGGAAGGTGTAAGACACTTTTTCATCCTGAGTGATATCAGTGATAAACTGAAAACTTATCATGAGACCTGTGAGAGAGTCAGAGACAGACCAATAAATAAACCAGCGACCGGAGTGGTGTGGGCATGTGTGTGTAGGCCTACAGTGTGAATCAATGTGAGAGAGAGAGAGAGAGAGAGAGAGAGAGAGAGAGAGAGTGTGTGTGTGTGTGTGTGTGTGTGTGTGTGTGTGTGTTATTGAATGAAACCTGACAGTGCTAAAATGGGGGAATTCCCTGAGGAGCCACATCACAAAACTGCATTTAGATTTGGAAGACTGTTGTTGCTCTGGCCTTCGGTCACTCCAACCCTCAACCCTGGTCACTTCAGTCTTCCACCCCAGTCATTCTGGCCTCCTACACTGGTCCCTCCGGCCTCCTCGTTTACTTATGGAACTACGAAAAACACTGTTTAAACAACATTGGTGAAAAGTAACCTTCTTTGCTGTAACAGTGTTTATTTTTAGCTGTTGTCAACATGCATTAAACTTCTCACGCACCACTAAGTTTAATAAGTTTTTTTTTTTTCCCAATACCAATACTGCTGGCAAATATTGAAATATTTTTTTCTAACTAACAACGTATTCTGGGCAATGACAAAGTTACCAATTCATTATTTTTTGTAAAACTTTAGCCCCTCTTTAACTCACCAACCACTAACAGCTAAGCCATTAAACAAAACACTACGGGAATGTTTAAAACACAGATAAAGTGGTTAAACGAAAGAGGTTAATGCATCATACTACAAAGAGGCGGTGACAACTGAGGTGCTCTCAGTCACTGGTACAAGCACATCTGACGGCGCAGTGAAGTCATTCCCATCACGCTTTACATTATCACACAGGAACCGTAGTACAGATTTGATTGATTTGATAAGTTTATTGTTGAAAAAAAAAAAGTACAACAAAGGAGATGGGAGGAGCCTGCCACCCATCCCCCAAACAAATTGCTGTGGACTGGCCCTGCTTGACTGCACAAAGGAGTTCATCGTGAGTAATTGGTACACAAGTATCATCAAGTAAAGAAACATTGCACTGCAGGCTGGCCAGTCTGTGAGGTCTGTGGCGAGCAAGGGCATCTCTGTGGGAGGCAGGGAGCCCAGCCAATGCCAAGGCACTGGTCCAAGTATTCAGTAAGTCCTGTGCTACACTGGCAGGGTCAGGGACAGTGGCAGCTTTCCTACCTTTACCCTGGATGCGGTTGACATGGGTACAGTTGCCTCGTTTATTTATTCATTATTTATTTATTTATTTATTTATTTATTTTAAATAAGTAAAGAAAATAAACAAATCATTTAACTAATAGACGTCCACACTGTTTACGTTTCTATCTTCCCTTTCTCCTATTTCTTCTCCCTTCCTTTTATTTATTTTACTCTCTCTCTCTCCTTTTCTATCCTCCTTCCTCTCTCTCTCTCTCTCTCTCTCTCTCTCTCTCTCTCTCTCTCTCTCTCTCTCTCTCTCTCTCTCTCTCTCGACGCAATCCCACAGTTTTTTAAGTTCCCCACAAACCATATGGTGATAATCCATCAGAGAATTAACAGAACCACAGGTTGAGTGTTGCCAGTGTCTACACCATCGCATTGTAGTACATGATGCTTGCTGCCTTGGTCGTATTTTGGCAGAGCAAGCAGCACGTGGGAAGGAAGCCATGCTGAAACTGATATTATGTAGCTTTTTACTCTAACATGGCTGCTTTTCATACTCCTTCCGGCTATCTTGTGTTTCGAGACCAAAACAACCGCAGGGCTACAATTGTTGTAAATAGTCGGTGTGTTTTTTTCCTTCATTGTGGTCTATTGTTATTTCCTTATTTCTGTATATTAATGGAATTGTATGCATACATTTTTCATATTTCTATTTACTTTGACAATATAGAAAAAAGAAAAAGAACACCCACAGTCATATACGTACGCACAGCCAGGGGGCCAGAGTGACCTGGGTGGAATGTGGGGAGAGGCCGGAGTGACCAGGGCCAGAAGAATTAGGGGCTGGAATGACTTGTTTCCAAGTATTATGATTTATTTTTTATTCATTTATTTGAAGAGAATGGGCGAACAGACCCATGTTGTGCTGTGAGGCTACCCTTTAAAAAGCTGCAGTGTTTGGTTTGGTGTCATTTCTAAAGGGACAAGTGTTGTGATATAATTGGCATTTAACTTCTGATCCATTTAGAAAAACCTCAGAATCCTTTGATTAAGGAGAATGACCAAACAGACTCACGCTGTATTGAGGGAACATTATTGTTGGCTGCCCTTATTGTGGGAACACATTCTTCTTACCATACTTGCCCATGCTTACCTCCTCAAGGCTCCACATTCACTCAGATCATTCACTCACTTGTTCATTCTTACAACTTCTGTTCACAGGGTCAATGACCAGGGTGCGGCCACAGGAGATGCCACAAGAGGACAGGAACAGCGAAGAGGATGTGAAAGACCCTGTGCGACCTCGTAAGAAGACCAAGGGAGCCAAGACAACTGTAACAAAACGGAGATGGTAAAAGGACGACATCACATATGCTCCTCTTCTGCCTTTCAGCCATCCCTTGTCCCCTTACATCCCCTCGCCTTTTGAATACTTCCAGGACATGTTTACTCTGGACCTATTAGAGGATATTATCTTCCAAGCAAATCTATATGCATGACAGAAGAATGCCAACACCACCTTCCATACTGGTAAAAATGAGTTAATGGTCTTCATTGGCATTGTGCTGTACATGGGGCTCTTACAGTTGCCATCAAAAGAGGATTACTGGTCAGCCTACCCAAGGGTGGCGCAAGTGGCTGAAGCAATGTCCTCCAAGTGTTTCCACCTCATTGGAACAACGAGAACGTCGATAGTTCCACAGACAAGTTCTACGAGACCCTTCCCATCTACACTTCCCTGACCAGGCAGTTCCTCAAAGTGAAAGCCACCAACCCCCGTAGTCTGTCAATGACGTCATGGAACTGGATCTGGGAACCTAAGGCAGTACACACAATCAAAGTCAGACAAATTGGGATACAAACTGTTCTGCCGGGCAAGCACTGATGGATTCATCAATGATATACTTATGTAGCAGGGAGAGACAACTTTTTCAAGCATCCACATGCAGCTCACTCAGAAAGAGGCGGAACTTCAGGTCAGCACGAAGACCATCATTGTGCTGGCGAAGACACTGAAGAAGCACTCTCAAGTAGCCATCTATGCAGACAACTACTTCACAAGCATAGAACTGGTGGAGTACCTCAAGCACAAGCTGGAACTCTGGTATGTGGGGACGGCAAGAGTGAACCGTGTTGGTTGTGCTCCTCTGATGTCCACCAAGGAGATGGACAAGAAGGCAGTTCCTCGTGGCAAGTATGACTACTACTCCAGCAACGGATCTTTGCCCTGCGTTGGAAAGACGACGAGATTGTTACGCTCCTGTCTTCTGATGTAGGCTTCCAGCCAGTCCAGAATGTGAAGAGGTACAACCACAATGCCAAGAAGAAGGTTGATGTTCCTTGCCCCCAAGTCATAAAGCAGTACAATGGCAAGATGGGGACATTGAGAAGTCAGGCATGCTGAGTCACCTTTACAAGACCTCCATGCATGCCAGGAGGTGGTACTTGCAGCTGTTTGGGTATGCCTTGGACCTCTGCGTTTGTAATGCCTGGGTGCTTTACAAGTGTGACTGCAAAGTCCTGGAGGAGAAGCCCATGGCTCGCAATTTTTTCGTCTGAACATTATCCATTTCGCCTGTTGTCATAAGGCCATGATGAGCAGGGTCACGAGGGCGTGATCTAAGAAGGTCATGCTAGTTCCTCACTTGGGCCAGAGGGCACAGCTCCCACCCATTCAGAGTCGCTATGACACCTCCAAGCCACACATTCCAACCTTCGCCATTAACTGCCAGACCTTGCAAGCACTGCTCCACCAAGACTGACGTCCACCGTTCCAGCTGGATGTGTGACGCCTGACAGATCGCTCTCTGTTTGTCAGACATCCGAAACTGCATCAAGGCATTCCACTTCCTTCCTGGTGATGCTGACCACCCACTGTCAATTTAAGTAATAGTCATATTTTTTTCATTACTAGTAAATATGGTATATACACTTCATTGGTACAAATTTAGACAAATAAAAAAAAAAAAAAAATTGTGGTATATTTCAATGACCCACAGGCCTATATCAGGCGAAACAGCCCAGAAGGGATTATTACGGATTCCGCTATACTAGGCGAGCAGCCCACGCAGCTAGGCCACTTCATTGACCAACCATTGCACTGAGTGGCCTGAATGAAAAAAAAAAGATAAATAAATAAGATAAAAATTAAATAAATAAAGATAAAAAGAATGAGTAAAAGTCTTAGAAATACATTTAGTTTACTGTCCCGAGAGGAATGTTTGGTATCCACAGTTCTATGAGTGTCCACTGAAGGGTTGAACTTGCAAATTTTGAATATGAGTAAAGTAAATCGTGTAAGTTTATTTTTTTTACTCACGAAATTAATTATAGAAAGTAAATTCATCAACAAATTAAAGAAACTTGAGATGAATGAGCTAGATCAATAAAATAAAAAATGACTAATCCTTTTCTTATAAATTTGCCTGACAGAAAATATATCAGTTGAAAAATAAAAGAAAATAAATGAATAGATAAACAAGAAAATAAATAAATGAGTAAAATAGAAATAATCAAGAGTATCCATTTCTAATCTTTCGCAATGATGTTAGTGTGTGTGTGTGTGTGTGTGTGTGTGTGTGTGTGTGTGTGTGTGTGTGTGTGTTCAAGGCATCCAAAAGCAGGGAGATAAGAGAAAGAAAAAGATAATGAAGAAAGAGAGATGATAAGATTATTTGCTCATTTATATATGTAGAGAGAGAGAGAGAGAGAGAGAGAGAGAGAGAGAGAGAGAGAGATTGAATAAATATAAAAAAATAAATATTCTACAGGAAAACGCTCAACTAAAATAAACACAAAATAAAAATGGAAGAAAAAAACTCAGATAAGGTCAAACAAATATACAGATTGACCTGACATAACAAAAAAAAATAAATAAAATAAATAAATAAATAAACCACATTAATGAATACGAACAAGTCTTTTCTACAATTAACCCTTAAAAACAACAACCAGAAAAAAAAAAAACAAAGATAATGACCTAAAATTGACCTGTGAAACAAGCCATATTGACTGTGACCTCACCTAACCTCTAACACGACGAAGCGAAGCGAAACACGACACGAACGGGGGCGAAACATTTCAAAACGGGAAAAAGACATAAAAATGGGGCAAACTGAACGAAACGCACGCCCGGAGGTATTTCTGGGACCACATTGAAATAGAGGACGAGTGAAATAAGCGAAGGAGAAATGATATAATCGTTTTTTCAGCTTTAGATCAATAGATGCCTGTCTACGTGACGAAGGCAAGGAGGTAAATGGCACGCCACTTACTAAAATTCCTGTAGTAAACTGAATACACTGACAAAACCTTCACGGGGCACACAAAACCTATTCCACTGAGGAGAACTTGAAATATTCCTTAAATAAACACCATCAGAAGAAGTGGAATTCGTTTATATCAAGCGCCATAGGTCAAAAAGCCCCAGAAGCGTGAGAGTTAGGCGACCCGGCGATGTGGGGACGCGCGCCAGGATCGTGAGAGTTAGTGCGCTGACAACATGGCGTCCAGAACTGCAGGAGGAGGGACGGTCCTTGCTTCAGGAATAAGGACGGTACGTGGCCATTGTGGTGTGTTTTGAAGGGCGCCATTGGTACGTGAATGTCTGGTCTACATTTGGGTAAATTTTCGCGGCCGGTCATTGATTGGAAGTTTGATTTTTTGACGTTTGTTTGGGTCTGTGTCTTTGTGTGTGTCTGTATGTCTGTCTGTGTGTTGCTCTCTCTCTCTCTCTCTCTCTCTCTCTCTCTCTCTTGTTATTGTTGTTTCATGTCTCTCCTTATCTTTATTAATTTTCCTCTCTCTCTCTCTCTCTCTCTCTCTCTCTCTCTCTCTCTCTCTCTCAGGTGTTATTGTTATCTCTGTCTCTCTCTCTCTTCTCTTCCTTCGTTTCCTCTCTCCCTTCTTTCCTGCCTCTTTTCTCTCACTTTCCCTTTTCGTATCCCCTTCTCTCCCTTTTTATCGTGTTTGTTTGCTTATTCCTCTCTCTCTCTCTCTCTCTCTCTCTCTCTCTCTCTCTCTCTCTCTCTCTCTCTCTCTCTCTCTCTCTCTCCTCTCTTTTCTCTCACTTTCCCTTTTCGTATCCTTCTCTCCCTTTTTATCGTGTTTTTGCTTATTCTCTCTCTCTCTCTCTCTCTCTCTCTCTCTCTCTCTCTCTCTCTCTCTCTCTCTCTCTCTCTCTCTCTCTCTTATTTGCTTTTATTTTTATTTCTATTTATTTTGTCTGTTTGCTTTTCCTTTTCTTTTCCTGTTCTTGTTTTTATTTTTTTCTCTTTTTTCGTCGTTCATTTTTATTTTGTCCGTTTTCTCCTTGTTTTTTTTTCATTTACTTAGTTTTTTGTTTGTTTTTCTTATTTTTGTTTCTTTATTTATTCTACGTTTTTTTTTTTTTCAAATTTCCTTTTGACTTTCGTTTTTATTTACTCTTTCTCTTCGTTTTCCTCTTTTCCTCTTTACTCTCGTCTTTATTCTCTTCCTCCAATTCTTTTCTTATGTAAGAGAAAAACTGTGCACGGGCAACAAATATGACTAAACAAAATGGCCCACTGAGATGCCAGTCCCCGAGCAGGTCTGAGAGGGTTAGCCAAAAGAATGGGATGAATATCTTGAAATCTCTCCCATTAAATGTGTTCAAGATGGGAAGAAGGAAATACAGAAGCAGGTGTTTGAGAGTACTGGTCAACTCTTGCATTTGGGAGGTGGACAGAATAAGGGTGAGAGGAAGAAGATAATGTTGTGCAGCGAGGGTCGGGGAGGGAAGTGTGCAGTTAGCATGAAAATAGCACTAAAAAATGAGAGTCGGTCAGAGGAGGGGAGTTGATGAGATGAAAAGCTTTTGATTCCACCCTATCTAATAAAACTGTGAGTAACTGCCCCCCCCCCCCAATGCACAACAAACATGCGAAGAGTGCTCTATACAAGGACAGATAAGGCCCTTGCACAGAGTTAGCAGTTGTGGGGGGTGAGAAAACTGGCGGAGATGCCTTGGAACGTCTAACTTCATAGAAAGTGTTTTAGTAAGAGATGAGGTGTGAAGTTTCCAGTTAAGATTGTGAGTAAAGGACAGGCCGAGAATATTCAGTGTGGAAGAGGGAGACAGTTGAGTGTCATTGAGTGTTTCGAGAGTTATTGACTAATCTTTCATTAACCCCTTCAGTACCATGACTCATTTCCATACTCGTTCTACTTACTATTTGCTGACTTTATACCGCTTCAGAAACTTATGTATTGGATTGAAATAGTGAAGACTGTGGCCATTAATCTTCCGACCTCCATAGACCTTTCGTAATGTCAATAAAGTGGTCTAATCGTACACAAATCTCTAGGTAAAAATGTGTCTGGTACTGCCCATTTTACAGCTTCCTGCAAACTTTACATTGGCGAGATATTGCTAAGTCTGTTATTTTCAGCTACTTGTGTCGTCAGTCGTTACATTTCCTCTCTTAACGACCACTTGACAATTGCAGAGGGAGAGAAAGGAACAATTTGATATTAGTAGACCTGTTACTTCTCTAATACTGTTAATTTTGCTAACCACTATAAAAAATGGCGTAGATATTGTCATCTTTACACTTCCTCTCCTAACGACTACTTGACAATTGCAGCGGGAGAGAAAGGAACAATTTGATATTAATATACTTTTTTTTTTTTACTTCTCTAATACTGTTAATTTTGCTAACCACTATAAAAAATGGCGTAGATATTGTCATCTTTACACTTCCTCTCCTAACGACTACTTGACAATTGCAGAGGGGAAGACAGGAACAATTTGATATTAATATACTTTTTTTTTACTTCTTGCTATACCGCAACAAAAAAGTAAAAAAAAAGACTAAGATATTGTCATTGTTACATTTCCTCTCCTAACGACCACTTGACAGGATTGTAGAGGGAGAGACGAGAACAATTTGATATTGATAGACTTTTTACTTCACTAATGTTGTTAATCTTACCTAACCTTACCTTACCCCTGTGCCATAGTCATTTTTTTTTGTCTCTCGTAACTCTGGGGAACTGTCCGCTTATCATATTCCCAGTCGTCACCATTATTAATCCATGCATGTATTTTGCTCTTCTTTTTCTTTTTTTTTTTTTCTTTTTCTTTTCTTTCTTTTTCGACTTTCTTTTTCTTCTTTTTCTTCTTCTTCTTCTTCTTCTTCTTCTTCTTCTTCTTCTTCTTCTTCTTCTTCTTCTTCTTCTTCTTCTTCTTCTTCTTCTCCTCCTCCTCCTCCTCCTCCTCCTCCTCCTCCTCCTCCTCCTCCTTCTTCTTCTTCTTCCTCCTCCTTCTTCTTCCTCTTCCCCTTCCCTCCTCCTCCCATCATCATCAGGTTCTCCAGCCCTTCTCTTCTCATTACGTGGGCAAAAAACCTCAACTCTCCATCTTTCTTCCCCCATCAATTCTCTCATCTCTCCCACCGTCCCCAATGCTTCTTCCTTCGTCCTCTAGCCGCCCATGGAATCTTCACTCTTTACCAGTGCCACATCTCCATTGCCACTAATTTTGTCCCTGTCGTCATTGATGTGGTCCAACTTTCCACACGAGTTATTGTTAAACTTTTTCTTATTTTTCTTGATGGTTTTCTATTTGTCAGCTGGTTCTTCATATTACAGGTGTTCTTTGCTATTACTGTTCTCCTTTTAATTTCTGTGTCACGCCTTACACCCTCAGTCACACTTCCTGAATTATTGTGTCTTCGCTCGGTCTATCATTTGGCCCCCACATCGCAGCTCCATTCTCAGTATTGGTGTACTCTTTCTCTGGTAAACTCTGGAACTCCCTGCCTGCTTCTGTATTTCCATCTTCCTACGACTTGGCTTGTTTTAAGAGGGAGGTTTTAAGACATTTATCTCAGAATTTTGGATAACTTTTTGAACTTTAAGGGAACTGACAATGAAGTGAGGCCGCCCCCACCTTTTTTAGGGGAGGGGGCTGGCTGGCTGGCTTTCCCTCCCCTTGCATAAAAAAAAAAATTCTTAGACATTATCATCCACTTGCTTTTTTTTCAACATTAATTCTCAATCTTTTCCTTTCACTTTCTTCTTTTCCTCTAGTTAACAATAGCTGTATTCTTTGTTTAGTGTCTGTCATCAGCGTGTCGTCAGCGTACCTTGGGTTGTTTATATTGTGCCCTCCAATACTTAACACCATGATACTCTCTCATAATCTCTCCATATAATGAAAACCCCCTTTTTAAGATTGTTATATCTTGGACGTGTTTCTCTCTCTCTCTCTCTCTCTCTCTCTCTCTCTCTCTCTCTCTCTCTCTCTCTCTCTCTCTCTCTCTCTCTCTCTCTCTCTCTAATGAGAACAGATCTAGTAACAATATACACCCTTGTCTGACACCTTTTGATTTTCTGTCTCTGTTTCTTCTGTTCCAGGTTCTCTTACACATGCTTTTATTGACCAGTAGAGATGCTTTATAATGTCGAGTTCTTTTCCTTCCACCCCAGTGCTTTTCAATATTTCCAATAACCTTTTCAATACTGGAGCACATTTTTATCCTGAGATTTGTGTACGATTAGACCATTTTATTGACATTACAAAGGGTCTATGGAGGTCAGAAGATTAATAGCTTGAGTCTTCACTATTTTTATCCCCCATCTAAGTTTCTGAAGCTATATAGTCACCAAATAGTAACCACAATGAATATGAAAGTGCGTCATGGTACTGAAGGGGTTAATAGACATTTTTCTTTACTGACGCTGTTAAATCTTGCTATACCACTTAAAATAAAATGGTAGAATGCTGTCATCACTATTTCCTTTCCTAACAACCACTTGACACACTTGTAGAGGGAGAATATGGAACAATTTGATAATAACCTTTTCTTCACTGATACTATTAATCTCTTCAGTACCAGGATGCATTTTTATATTTAGTCTGGTTACTATTTGGTGATTTAATTCAGCTTCAGAAACTTGTGTGAGGGATTAGAATAACTAGTAAAGATTTCTGACCTCCATAGACCCTCCTTAATGCAAATAAAATTGTCTAATCATCCAAAATCAAGGTAAAAAATGTGTCTCAGTATTGAAGGGTTTAATCTTGTTGTACCACAAAAAAGAATAAAGAAATAGAAATAAATAAAAAAATAAGAAAAAAAAGAAAAGAAAAAAGTAAAAACAGCTGAAATATTGTCATTGTTGCATTTCTACTAATGCCATTTTGTCACAATTGGAGAGAGAGAGAGAGAGAGAGAGAGAGAGAGAGAGAGAGAGAGAGAGAGAGAGAACAGTTTGATACTGGTAGACGTTTTACCTGTTAATCTTGCGATACCACTAAAAAAAATATATAAATAAAAAAAAAGAGCTAGAATACTGCCATCATTATATTCTCCTTTCCTAATGACCTTTTGACACAATTGCAGAGGGAGAGGATGGAATAATTTGATGTTAATAGACATTTTACCTGTTAATCTTGCTGTACCACTACAAAAAATTGTCTAATCACACCCAAAAATCAGAGTAAAAATTCTATACCTTAAAAAAAAAAATAAGAATAAAAATAAATAAATTAATGAAAAAATAATCAAATCAAATACTGTCATTGGTACATTTTCCATGCTAACGACCTTGTAACACTTGCAGAGGAAGAGGAAGCAACAAAATTAATATTAATATACGTTTTTCCCATTAATCTTGCTATAACACTATAGCAAATTGTCTAGTCACACCCAAAAATCATAGTAAAAATGCTGTACCATTACAAAAAAAAAAAAAAAAATATAAATAAATAGATAAATCAAATAAGATACTGTCATTGGTACATTTTCCCTGCTAACGACCTTTTGACACTTGCAGAGGAAGAGGAAGGAGCGCAAACTGTACAGCGATGACTGGGCGCTGGGGGATGAAGAGATTGAGGGTCACCACACCTTCGACCTGGAGCAGAAGATTCACTCCCATGAATTTGACTCTTGTTTTGTTAAGGACATGACCAACATAGGTGAGTCAGGTCAGATTGGGTCAGGTCAAGATGCTGTCACACTCGTTTTTTTTTTTTTTTTTTTTTTTTCAAAATTTGTTGTTCCTTAATTTTGTTAGTTTTTGTTTTTCTTTCAGTTTTTGTCAATTTTTTTTTCTTCATTTTTTTGTTAATTTGGGTTATTCTTTCATTATTTCTGTCACTTGGTTTTCATTTTTGTCAGTTTTGTCTTTTTCAATTTTATTTTTTTCATTCTTTTGTCAATTTTGTTTTTTTCATTTTTTGCCTTAAATTTTTGGTCAATTTTTTCCATTTTGGTTTTTCTTTAATTTTTTCTGTAAGTTTTGGTTTTTCATTATTTTCTGCCAGTTTCAGTTTTCTTATTTTTTCAAACAATTTTTTATTTTTCTTCATTTTTTCTGTCAATTTGTTCTTATATTTTTCTGTCAATTTTGGTTATTCTTTAAATATTTGTGTAATTTTGTTTCTTAATTTTGTGTCAATCTTTATTTTTCTATTTTTGTCAGTTGTTTTTTCTTCAAATTTTGTCAATTTTTGTTTTCTTTCTATTCTTCTATCAATTTTGTTTTTCATTAAATTTTGTCGATTTTATTTTTCTTAATTTTTTTGTTAATCTGGGTTTTTCCATGAATTTTTTTGTCTTGTTATTCCTCTAATTTTTTCCACCAATTTTGGTTTTCCTTTAATTTTTTTGTCAATTTTTTTTTTTTTTTTTTTTCAATTTTGTTTTTTCGTTTTATTTTGCAAATCAGGTTAATATTAGGTCAAGTCAGGTCAAGATTAACTTAAGTCAGGTCAGATACTCTCCCCTGTCACTGACCACCCCCTCCCCCCATCACCCCCCCAGAGTACAACCTGGGACATGTGCAAGAGAATGGGTTCAACTGGCCACTGCTGTTTAGGGACAAATCCAAGTTGGGCATCTGTATCCCCAGTGATGACTTCACCATCAATGACGTCAGGCTGTGTGTTGGTGAGTGTCAGGCTGTGCTGCTGTGTGTGTTTGGCTATGTTGGTGAGTGTCAGGCTGTGCTGGTGTGTGTGTTTGTGTGTTGGTGAGTGTCAGACTGTGCTGGTGTGTGTGTGTCAGGTTATGTTGGTGAGTGTCAGGCTGTGTGTCAATGAGTGTGTTAGACTGTGCTGGTGTGTGGGTGTGTCAGGCTATGTGTTGGTGAGTGTCAGGCTGTGCTGGTGTGTGTGTCAGGCTGTGTTGGTGAGTGTCAGGCTGTGTCAATGAGTGTGTTAGACTGTGCTGGTGTGTGGGTGTGTCAGGCTGTGCTGCTGTGTGTGTCAGGCTTTGTGTTGGTGAGTGTCAGGCTGTGCTGGTGTGTGTGTGTCAGGCTGTGTGTCAATGAGTGTGTTAGACTGCTAGTGTGTGTGTGTGTGTGTCAGGCTGTGTTGGTGAGTGTCAGGCTGTGTGTCAATGAGTGTGTTAGACTGCTAGTGTGTGTGTGTGTGTCAGGCTGTGTGTTGGTGAGTGTCAGGCTGTGTGTTGGTGAGTGTCAGGCTGTGCTGGTGTGTGTGTCAGGCTGTGTATTTACCTATTTGTAAATACATAAAAAAAAAAAATGTCAGGCTGTGCTGGTGTGTGTGTCAATGAGTGTGTGCTGGTGTGTCAGTGAGTGTGTTAGGCTGTGTCGCAGTGTGTGTGTGTGTGTGTGTGTGTCAGTGAGTGTGCCCCTGACTCCTTGACAAGCCTGTGCTGATGTGCGAGAGAGAGAGAGAGGGAGGATGAGTCAGACTGGTTTAGAGAGAAAGAGACGATGAATCAGATTAAGAGAAAAAAAAGTGAGTCTGATTAGTTAAGAAAGAGAGAATGAGTCAGACTGGTAGAGAGAGAGAGAGAGAGAGAGAGAGAGAGAGAGAGAGAGAGAGAGAGAGAAACAAGCCACAAACCAAATCCACCACAAACCACAAACCTAAAAAGATTTACCACCTAAACCACAAACACACCTATTTAAAACCTCAACATCACAAACACCTTTAACTAACATTCATCATTCACCCCAGGGTCAAGGCGGATGCTGGACGTGATGGATGTGAACACTCAGAAGAACGTGGAGATGACCATGAAGGATTGGCAGCGGTACTTTGAGAGTCAAGACAAGGACAAACTTCTCAATGTGATCTCGCTGGAGTTCTCACACACCAAACTGGAGTCCCTCATCCAGGCACCCACTGTGGTAAGGGTGTGCTGGTGGTGTGTGATGGTGGTGGTGTGGTAGTGGTAGTTTTTGAGAAGGATTTTTTTTTTTTTTTTTTTTTTTTTTGTTGTTGTTGTTGTTGTTGTTGTTTTCTCTTTCTTCTTATGGCAGTGCTGTTTTCTATTTCTTCTTGTGAGAGTAGTAGTTTTTGCTTCTTCTGCTTCTTCTTCTTCTTCTTCTTCTTCTTCTTCTTCTTTGTGTAGCATCTTATGACAAATAGTAGTATCAGTACCAGCAGCAACAGTAACTAACAGCAGCCAGTTTAGTATGTTGTCATGACAAATAGTGGTCAGTGCTAGCAGTAGTAGCAGTGGTAGTAACAGTAGCAGCAGTAACAGGAGTAATAAGAAGTGGTAGCATCATTTGTCCCAGACTTTTGACTAATTCTATTTTAATCTTTAAGGGAACTAGCATTTCAAGTAGGCCTTTTATTATTATTATTATAGTTATTTTATTTTATTTTTTATTTTTTTTTTTTGCTCTCAGCCAGCTTCCTTTTTCATAAAAAAAAAATAGATAACCACCATCCACATCTCCGCAGGTGCGACAGATTGACTGGGTGGAGCGGGTGTGGCCGAGGCACCTGAAGGAGGCCCAGACAGAGGCTACCAATGTGCTGGAGGACATGATGTACCCCAAGGTGCAGAAGTACTGTCTCATGTCCGTGCGTGGCTGCTACACTGATTTCCACATTGACTTTGGTGGCACCTCTGTGTGGTATCATGTCCTGAGGGGGAAGAAGGTGAGTGCTGTGTTGTGTTGTTTTGATGTGTGTTGTGTGTTGGTTGCCTCACACATGTATTTTGGCCAGAACTGTTAACTTGTACATTTTCTCGTTATCCTCACACCATCCCAGTTTTCTCATCCTATCCTGCCTCATATATTTTAGCTTGTCACCTTTCACTCATCCTCACTGTTCTTCTCACCATCCTTGCCTCACTCACACCTATCTTTGCTAGAACCCTAAACCCACTCATTTTTTTTTATCTTTTCACCATCCGTTTTCTCATCCTGTCCTGCCTCAATTGTATCTCGGCTTGTTATCTTCACTTCATCTTGTCCCTGTTTTTCTCACCATGTCTTGCACCCCACAGATATTTTGGCTAGAACCTATTGTTCATTCTCTATCCTTTCACTATCCCTATTTTCTCATCCTATCCTGCTCTCAATTATATCTCAGAGGCTTGTCACCTTTCACCTATCCTGTCCCTGTTTTTCTCACCATGTCTTGCTCCTCCTCAGATATTTTGGCTGATCCCCCCCACTGAGCGAAACCTGCAGCTGTATGAGCAATGGGTCCTCTCAGGGAAGCAGAGTGACATCTTCTTTGGGGACACAGTGGTGAAGTGTGGCCGTGTGGAGCTCAACCAGGGCAACACCTTCTTCATCCCCACAGGTAGATAGGTTCTCTTGTGTGTGTGTGTGTATAGTGTTTATTGGGTTATTGTTTTTGGATGTTAAGATTGATATTCCTATAGTGTGGTCAGTAAACTCTACCTGTTACCTTTGTGTGTGTGTGTGTGTGTGTGTTTTATAATTTCTGTGGCCATTAAAGTAGTCATTTTTGAAGTTATAGATATTCTTTTCTTTTTCTTTAGTTCTAGTGACAGATTTATTCATTTATTTTTTGGGTCTAGTTCTATTTTTGTTATAGTTCTAGTGACATATTTGTTTATTTATCTACTTATTTTTAGTTCTTGTGACTTTTTTTTCTTTCCTTTTCTAGCAACAGATTAACATTTAAAAGTAGTCATGGTGAGAGTATACAGTTCTAGTGACATTTATTTACTTTTTTTTTTTTATAAGCTCGTGACATTTATTTATTTATTTATTTATTTATTTATTTATTTTTTATTAATTTTTTAGTTCTAGTGACATTTTTTTTTTTTTTTTTTTTTTTTTTTTTTTCCTATATACACTCGACCTTCGAAACAGCGGACAAAAGTGTGCACGACCCTGTCCGTAGATTGCAAAAGTACGTAGAAAGCTGTATAAAATGTATGTAAAATTTTCTAATTTTCGTATTAGTTCAAGCTTAGCAGCCACAGGTAGAGCTATTCAATTACGCTTCACTGGTTTACTAGGTTTAGGAGGCATTTTTGGATAGGTTAAGCACTCGTGGGAAGGGTACAAATGCATAAAAAAGCCGTAGTAAGCACTGGACAATGTTCGCTGTTGGTTGAAAACTCACAGACTGAAGATTAAACGTGGCGGCCAACAGCTGATGACACGACCGACCTGCTACCTACTGGACAATAATTTGCCGGGAACGGACAATTACGCGCATTTTAATATTCGTCCGTAGATTAAACCGGACTCCAGAATTTGTCCGTAGTTTCCGAAATCCGTTGATGGGAGGTCCGTTGTATAGTTCTAGCAACAGATTAACATTTAAGTCCTGGTGGGGTAAGGCTTTCAAGTGACATTTCTTTAATTTCTTCTTTATTTATTTCTAGAGACAGATTAACATTTTTGTCCTGGTGAGAGTAAAGCTTTTTAGTAATGTTTCTTTCCCTTCTTTTATATAGGGAGGTTTCAAGACATTTGTCCCAGACTTTTGGCTAACTCTACTAACCTTTTAGGAACTGGCAATCAAGTGGGCCTTTTTGTTATAGTTTTTTGTTACCCTTAGCTAGCTTCTCTTCTTTCATAAAAATAAGTAAATAAATAAAAGAAATTAAATAGTTCGAGTGATGGATTAACATTTTAGTGGTGGTGAGAGTGAAGTGTCCCTGAATACTGACTATATATGACCCCCAACACTTCCACACCCAGGCTGGATCCATGCAGTATACACACCTGAAGACTCGTTGGTGTTTGGGGGCAACTTCCTGCACAGTTTTGGCATTGAGAAGCAGCTTAGAGTGGCACAGGTGGAGGATGCAACTCATGTAAGTAACCACACACTCTTTGATTCTCTCCACATTCACTTTTTTCTCCACTTCACCTTTTTTTTTTTTTTTTTCTTTCCACCTTGCCTTGATTCTCTCCCTCTCAATTTTTTCTCCACACTCTCCACACACACACACACACAGCTGGTCCCTTTTTCCAAGACAGACACACTTAAAAACACAGCTTGTCTCCCATTTCCCCAACAGATGCACTCAAACACACTCAACTTGTCAATTTTTTTTCCCATTTTAGAGACATACATAGATGCTCAGAGACACTCAAACACGCTTAAACGCACTTAAAACCCAGTCCTCTTTTTTCCCAAACACTCAAATCCCTTTTCCTAGACACTTAAAAAACATAAACTGATTTTCCATGCTCAAACACACACCTAGTCTTGTTTTTCCACACACACACACACACACACACACACACACACACACACACACACACACACACACACACACACACACACACACACACACACACACACACACACCCTAGTCCCATTTTCCCACACACTCAAACATGCACCTAGTCTTGTTTTTCCACACACACACACACACACACACACACACACACACACACACACACACACACACACACACACACACACACACACACACACACACATATCTAGTCCCATTTTTACACACTCAAACACACATCTAGTCTTGTTTCCCCACACATACACTCTCACACACTAACACACACACTCACCCAGTCTCCGTTCATCAGGTACCCTCCAAGTTCCGGTACCCTTTCTTCACCGAGATGCTGTGGTACGTGCTAGAGCGTTATGTCCACGTGCTGCTGGGCCGGACACACCTCTCACTGCCCCCAGATGAGCAGGAGAAGTATGCAAAGTATGCCACCTCCAAACTCAAGGCCAATAACAACAACAAGATGAAGGATGATGATGGGGATGAGGTGAGTGATTCCTGCCTGCTTCTGTATTTCCATCTCCTTACAACTTGACTTCTTTTGACAGGGAAGTTACTTTTGGCTAATTGTGACTTTTAGGGAACTGGCTATCAAGTGGGGGATTTCTCTCTCTCTCTCTCTCTCTCTCTCTCTCTCTCTCTCTCTCTCTCTCTCTCTCTCTCCTGCTTTCCTTGTTGCATGAAAAAAAAAAAAAAATCACTAAATACCTGGCAAAATTAACTTAGTCTTTTCAACCAAAGTCTTGTGTTATTATGACAAAGCAATTCATCCCTAACTTTTTCAATCAAACTTTTCTATTACTCTTTAAAAACCCCACAAGATATAATCAATTAAACTTATACATTGCTGTAGAAATGCAAAAATACAACAGAACCAACACACCCACAAGCCACACATCAGAACCAACACATTCCCAACCACTTGTCAAACTAAACCCACACAAGATAGAGACAGAGCTGAGGGTGGACATTAACTCCTTAACTCCTATGCATCCGTGATATGAAAATCCTGAACCAACACATTCCCAACCACTTGTCAAACTAAACCCACACAAGATAGAGACAGAGCTGAGGGTGGACATTAATTCCTATGCTACCGTCCTGTATGCATCTACGTGATATGAAAATCCTGTAGTACCTTATGTGATGGAGCAAGGTTATTAATTTCTGATGGTATATTTCTGTTTGTGTTAGCTCTGAGATGCAATATTAGCTACTGCAATGTTTAAGTTCCTCCTACATCCATCCACACACACACACACACACACACACACACACACACACACACACACACACACACACACACACACACACACACAAGCCAGTCAGTGACCACTATATATGGCGTGATGTGATGTGGCAGCATCTCATACTTTGTTTTTAATATGAAATGAATTAGTGTTGCTTTTGATAGCCACACACAGCAGTATAGATCTCTTGCTAGTATTGCCTGGCCTTTTTTTTTGCCTATTGTGAATGTATGTGGGGCAAAAATGGAGGAAAAATGGTGGTTCTGTATTGTGTCTACTCTGAAGTGGCTCCTGGGTCTTGGTCTGAATGGTGTCTTGGAGAAATATGTGGTTGTTAGATCTTGAGGAAAACCATAAGCTGTCCTGGTGATAAGTGTACTGATCAACAGAAAATGTACTGTTCACATAAAATGAATTACACCACTAATAAGCTACAATATGTTTTGAACAGTGGCATAATTGAATTGATACCATGTCTTTAGTCAGCAAGTGGGTCCCATACCCATTTTGTGTTACTGCCATGGTAGAGCAAAACCACAGAGTTTCCTGTGTTGATAGTCGTTCTGACTGTCATGCAGGCTAAACAATGTTGGTTGGTTCCCAAGAGTTGGAACCTGTGTTTATCATAGGCTCCTTAGTGTGGGAACGTACAGATATTGTAATAGATGAAAGCCGAAACGTGACACATTTTTTCCATCATTGCTGTGAGATGGAATGAAGGAATTATTTACTAACATGTTAGACCTTTGGTTGGCAAAGTGTTATTTTGAAATGTTTCAGTGATGCAAGTGGAAAATATGCAGCAGCAGCAGGGATAAGTGATGTGATGTGAAGGTGGTTGATAAACTGTGTCAATGGAAGGATGAGAGAGCTGAACAGTACTTTAGCAATAAAAGATCATCATCATGGTGTGTAAATTCATAGACCTGAGAGTGGACATTAAAGGGCTGACACCATCAGACATAACCAACATACATCTACTCTTTCCAACCCTTCAGTACAATGGTGCATTTTCATATTCATTCTGCTTACTATTTGGCCACTTTATACTGCTTCAGAAACTTATGCTGGGATTAGAATAGTGAGGATTCTGTCCATTAATTTTCTGACGTCCATTGACCCTTCCTAATGTAAACAAAATTGTCTAATACACGAAACTCATGGTAAAAAAGTGTCTCAGTACTGAAAGAGTTAAATGGCATTAGGAGAGAAACACAAGAGAACCAATATATTTAACCACTTATCAAACTCTCCACAGAAGGCAGAGACAGACCAGAAGGTGGGCATTAAGGGGCTAACACCACAAGACCTAACCAACATACACCTACTCTTTTAACTGGGTCTATGGAGGTCAGAAGATTAATGGCCAGACTTAAGTATTTTAGTCCCCACATAAATTTCTGAAGCTGTATAGAATCACCAAATAGTCAGCAGAATTAATGTGAAAATGCGTCATGCTACTGAAGGGGTTAAACTGTATAACTAGAGACAAGAGAACCAAGATACTAACCAAATCATTCTCTCCACAGAAGGCAGAGACAGACCTGAGGGTGGACATCAAGGGGCTGACAGTACCACCAGAAGAACACGTGCATCTCAACCCAGTATGAGCTACACGGACTGAAAGCTATAGTGATGTACCTCCATGCCCTGCCCACCAGCAAGAAATGTGTGCCGGAACTCATCACAGACCCCATTGCACTGATCAGGGATGTGCGGACTGTGGTGGAGCAGCATCGTTATGACAAACCGGAGCTGGCCCGAACATGCAAGCCAGTGCTGGAGTGGTGGACCAGGGTGAGCTGTGGCTTGTTTGGAGTGAATGTTGATGTGTGACTTGAGTTTTTGGTGGTTCTTTGCTTGCTTGCTTATTGGGAGTGGATGCAGGTGTGTTGGTGAAGTTTTTTAGTGGTTTGGTATTCTGAATTAATGCTTATTGGTGTGTTCTGAGCATGTAAGGTGCTTGAGTCGTAAGCTGTGGTCCTTTTCTTGTTTCTCTGTTTGGAGTGAGTGTAGTTGTGTTTTTTTTAGTTTTTAATTCCGTGTTCTGAATTTGATGTTTATTTATATGGTCTCAATAAGAGGTCTCAAACACTGTGATAATTTTTAAGGGCCACAGAGACAATTAACTGAGTTCTAAAGGTAATTTGTCCTGTTGGTAATGTGAAAACCTTGTTAAAATGGCACTAGAATTACAGAAACACCCTTATAAATCAGTGTAACTTAAACTAGAATCCTTTGAAAATAGTGGAGGTTAAAAATCAGTGTAACTTTAACTAGAATCCTTTGAAAATAGTGGAGGCGAGTTGAAATGTTTCAGAATTTTAACGTAAGTCTGGTTGGTGCTTACCATTACTAACCCAACACCTTCCTCTCTTTCTCTGCCAGGAGCCCACCAAGTTTGGAGTGAAGCGTCCTCTCGGGGAAAATGCAAACTCTGGGATAAAACGTCGCCGCAGAAACTCTGATGAGAATCGCATTGTGGGGCTGCCTCCTAACGTAGCCAAAGTCCGTCACAGGAGAGTCAGATGTGAGTGCATTGGATATGTCTGTGTCTGCCTGCTGTGTTACTCATTAAACATGTAAAATCACAAGGACAATGACTAGTGTGTTGTATATGAATATTAACCTCTTCAGTATTGGGACACATTTTAACCTGAGATTCCTGTATGATTGGAGCATTTTATTGACATTTGGAAGGTCATTAGATTAACCCCTTTAATACTGGGACATATTTTTACCTTAGATTTATGTACAATTAGACCATTTTATTGACATTAGGAAGACTCAGAATATTAATGACCAATCTTCACTATTTTAATACCTCACATAAGTTTCTGAAGCTGTATGAAATCACCAAACAGTAAACAATGAATAGGGAAATGTGTCATGGTATTGAAGGAGTTAATCCTCAAAGTAGATCCACCAATTGCAAAGTATAAACCAGAATTAGATGCTTGAATGATGCTGGTGTGCAAGGCTGTGGTGGTGACAAGGAGCCGTGAGGGTGATTTGTTCATAAAGTTCTTATTCAGAAATGCATTGCTCGCTCTCCACAACTATTTTTTTCAAGTGTTTCTCTAGTTAATAATGTAGAAATCTTGTCACTCTGTCTCTAGAACTGTTAAATAGCCATAAAAAACTTGTGTAAATTTAGATAAAGCCTTTTGAAATAATGGTGAAACACAGAAGCATTTGAGAATATGAGCTTATGTCTAGCTGTAGTATTGTTCATTATTCAGTGTTCTTGTGATATTTTAAAGTTTAGTGTCATATATTTAGTTTTTCTAATGGTAGTGTGAGGCTTTCGTATATTTTTGAAGGCCTTGCTCAGCTTAATCAGAACCAAAGTCATGTTTCACCATTGTTTTTAATGGAAAATGCCAAAAGGAGGTTAATTGTGGAACTGAATCTGTGTGTTACTGGCAACTTGACTGTGTGTGTGCATGTGTGTATGTGTGTGTGCGTGCATGTATTACCGAACATTTTACTTACACACACAAGACAGACAATTTATCCCTTATTATTATTAGACAGACAATTTACCTCTTGTCACCTTATTTCTCACATGGACATACTTCAGACTACCTCCAGCTCATAATTATTACACTATCATCACCAAAAAAAGAAAAAGGGGCCACATCATTGTCACAAAAAATAAAAATGTCCCTAAAAAAAAAAAAAAAAAAATAATAATAAAGGACATTAAATTTTAACCACTTTTCCTGCAGGCAAGCTGTGTGAGTCGTGTCTGCGGGAGGACTGTCGCAAGTGTGGCTTCTGCCTGGACATGGTGAAGTATGGAGGACCTGGCACCATGAAACAGACCTGCAAGATGAAGAAATGCACACAGGTAAGACAGAGAGAGAGAGAGAGAGAGAGAGAGAGAGAGAGAGAGAGAGAGAATGAGTGGTATGATCTTAGGAGAGAGGGAGAGAAGAGAAGAGAATAAAAAGATTGAATGAGTGAGTGATATTATCTTAGGAGAGAGAGAGAGAGAGAGAGAGAGAGAGAGAGAGAGAGAGAGAGAGAGAGTAATCAGTTAAACATAAGATGAAAATAGGAAAAAAAAAAAACTAAATTAACTCCTCCAAAAAGATAGACTGTGACAAAGAAATGAGTGATAATCAAAGGAAAATGACAAAAAGATAAGAAAACAACTGAAAAAAAAAAAAAATAAACTCTACAAAATAAACACTAAAAAAGATAAATAACACTACAATCTGAAATATAAAAACAAAACACACACACACACACACATTGTTCTCCATTTCCTCTTCAGTACCCCTCTTGCAGCACACACAGACCTCACCACTAACTCATTTCTTTTCCTATAGCCCATGCTCCCGGCCGCAGCGGTGTGTTACGACTGCCAGCTGGATGGATGGGGCCGCAACCTCACCACCCCTCCACAGAAACCACCCCTGCACTCGCCAAGCAGTTTGTTCGAGTGCTGTGTGTGCTTCAAAATATCCCACCTCAAGTGTATTAGCAGCAAGGTGAGAAGGGGAAGGGAGAGAAGGGGTGACGGGGAAGGGAGGTAGAGGAATGAGTGAAGAGGGAGTGTGGGATAGATGGGTGATATAACTGAAGGGAATGGAGAGGAGTAGGAAGAATTGAAGATGGTATAAAAGTGGTGAAGAGAAGAGGAAAGAGGGATAGGGAAGGGTAGGAAGGATGAAGGAAGTGGTAGAGGGATGGGAAGATAACTGAAAGGGATGGAGAAGGATAGGAAGAATTGAAGATGGTAAAGGAAGGGTGAAGAGAAAAGAGGGATGGAGAAGAGTAGGAAGGATGAAGAGAAAAAAAAGTAAAGAGGATGAAGGGAGTGGTTATGGGATGGGAAGGTAGAGTAGGAAGGATTGAAGATGGTAGAGGAGGGATGGAGGGAAGAGGAAAGAGATAGGAAGACCGTAGAAGGGATGGAGAAGGGTGAGGATTAAAAAAGGAGAGGAAAGGGGAGTGAAGGAGGAGGTAGAGGAGTGAGAAAACTAAAGAAGGTAGAGAAGGGTAAGAAGGATTGAAGAGGATGGAGTAGGTGTGAGAGGAAAGAGGAGGATAGAGAAATAGAGATGAAAGAAGAGTGGTGGAAAGAGAAAGGAAACAGTGGATAGATTGGAAGAGAAAAGAGGACTATCGTTAATGAAAGAGGGTTAGAAATAAGATAAATAATGAGAAAATACTGGGGAATAACATCATACAAATTTAAATACAAGTCTTCCCCTGTACAATTTCAGACATTTTTTTTTTTGTGGTCAAAATAAAATTAAATTAACAGCAAATAATAACAATAATGATAATAACAGAAAAAGTAATGACATTTTAAAATCTTTAAAATTGAAGTCTTTTTCCAGTACAATTTTCTGACATTTTCCTAATCCAGTGTTAAAAATAAGTAAACAGAAAAATTTAACTTTAGCACATTAATAGACAAGAAACTTTCCTGATCAATAGGAACAACAAACAAAGAAAACAATAACACTCACATTTATTGAGTTGCATATCACAAAATAAAGACAACCACTAACACACTGACTATCACACACACACACACACACAAAAAAAAAAAAAAAGTAATAATGATAAATGAATAAATAAATAATTAACACAAACCACTAACTAGCACACACTAATATCACAAAGCACTAACACCAAACACCAATGAAGCTCACCACCATTCCCTTCCACAGTTCCCTGACGCGGATGGCATTGTGAACGAGGACGTGCCGAACAGCTGGGAGTGCCCCGAGTGTGTCAAGGAAGGCTACAACAAAGAGTACAAAGTGAGTAGTAATAGTAGTAGTAGTAGATGTGGTGATAGTTGTAGTAATATTGGTGGTGGCTGTGGGGTGGTAGTAGTAGTAGTAGTAGTAGATGTGGTGATAGTTGTAGTAATATTGGTGGTGGTGGTGGTGGCTGTCGGGGTAGTAGTAGTAGTAGTAGTAGTGACAGTGGTGTAGTAGATAAGGTGGTGAGCATGGGATCGGGCAGACGTCATGCTTAGGTTTGAATCCCACCACATACCACCTAAACACTTTACCATTTGTCGAGTGGTTTAAAGTTACCTACATGTCACCACGATAACTTGGTAGTTACACCAAAAAAGTGCTTGGGTGGTGATATGGGCCTAATATGGGTAGTACTATAAATTAAATTGCCTGCACCACTAATGGGTGGATGCTGAACAGTGCTTCCCCTACAGCCACTATAGGCCAAAAAAAAAAGTAGTATTGATGTATTAATGTTAGATGTGGTGGTGGTATATAACTTATCATATGCAGCACACCAACCCACCACCACCAGTCTCTCAGTCAGTCATTTGTAGTGATGGAAGAACTGAGTGGATAGAAGGAGTCAATCACTGGTAGCAGAGGTGAAATAAGAGGAAGAAATTAATGGAACAAAGAGGAAAAATGACAAAGTTGATAGGAGTCAGCCAACGTGTGTGTGTGAAATGAGATTCTAGGAATGTACTAAATATGTACATTTCTTTTTGCAGCACAACAGAGTACCCAGCAGCAGGGTATCAGGGGCAGGCAGTGACACAGGAGGCCTAAAGACACCTCAGATATTGGTAAGTATTTTTTAAGTGTGTGTGTTGGAGGTGGTAGATGAGTGAGAGTTAATGTGATGAGAAGGAAAAAAGAGAGAAGAAATGTGTGTGTGTGTGTGTGCGCTTCAATGTGGGTGAAGGGTTGAGAGAGGGAGTGAGCGAATTTTTTAAAGGGAGTGACTGGGTTCATCAACATATTGTGTGGGGAGGGAGATATCCTGTGGGGCTGTGGGCAGAGAGAGAGAGAGAGAGAGAGAGAGAGAGAGAGAGAGAGAGAGAGAGAATTATGCTATATTAATGGATTTACATTATAGATTGGTTATATCAATCACTCTTGGCCTCCTTTTAATGGTAGATACAGTTGCAAAATGATGATAGACATGGTGTGTGTACGCTTGGCCTTCACTGCGCCTCATGATGTCTGCTTGGTGGCTTTTGAAGAAATCTGAAAGTAAAATAATTGAGTTAATTAATTGCAAGGTTAAATATTTTATTTATCTCCTTCCTGTTCCACTTTGCTTTTCTCCCTAATTCCTCTTTTGTTTTCTTATTTCCTCATCTGTCTATTCTTGCCTGACATTTCTCACTTCCTTCATTATTATTCCTTGCCATTTCTCTCTCCATTCTTGTCATTCCTCATATTTCCCCCATTTCTTGAACCACCTATTTTTACCTTCTCATACTTTATTTCCTCCCTCATTCTCCGACTCTTCTCTTATCCTCCTTAGTCTCTCCCTGTATCTTTTCATCCTCTTTCCATCTATCCATTTCACATCCCAACCTTCTTTCATTTTTTTGTCTCCCTTTCCTATTACTATATTCTACTCTCATCCGCTTTACTTTCTTCCTGTTTCCTTCCTTATTTCTCTTCCCATCTTCCCCTCACGCTCCTGTCTGCTGTTCTCTGTTTCTCTGTCATCCTCCTTCCCTACCTCCTTATTTTACTCTCATCTTCCTTACTATCTTCTTTTTCCTAACCTTATTCTTCTTTTCATCTATCCCTTTCACATCCCAGTCTGCTTTTCTGTGTCATCTCTTTTCCCTACTTCTTTTTATTCTACTGTCATCCTCCCTCATCTTCCATTTCCTTCCATATTTTTCTTCCCATGTCCCCTTCACACCAGTCTGCTCACCTTAGCTTTCTCTGCCATCTCCCTTCCATACTTTATTTTACTCTCATCCTCCTCCTCTTATCCTTTCCTCTGTTTCTTACCTTACTTTTCTCCCCATCCCTCATATCCAGTCTGCTTACCCCATCCTTTTCTCCCTTTGACAGAGTGAGACAGAGGATAACGATGTGAAGGTGAAGATAGAGGACCTGGATGCCGAAATAGAGAGGGAGGAGAAGAGGCAACAGGAGGAAGCTGCAGCCAGAGAAGCTTGTGCAGGAGGGGGAGGTGTTGGAGGAGGAGGTGGAGGGGGAGGTGTTGGGGAAGTCAAGATAAAGCAGGAGGTAACGACGTGATACTTGCTTATGGTGAAGGAGACAGACAGGCGTGCGTGTGTTTGAGGTGTGGTGATCTGATGGTGGTGGTGAGCTGCTGGTGGTGGTTTTTTGGGGTTCTTTGGGCAGGGTGGTGGTGGTTTCTCATGCTTCATCTCTCTCTGTCTCTCCTGTAAAAGATATATGCTATTACTATCAAACTTTTACTTTTTGTTTGTGTGAATTTACACACACACACACACACACATAGAGGGATACAGTAGTTATTTTTCTTTCTCTCTTCCAAAATGGACAAAGCTATTTACTATCTTCTTTTTCTCTTCTTATTAACAATGACCTTACACACACACACACACACACACACACACACACACACACAAAGTGTTTAAACTGGTGACTAAAAAATATTTATGAAAAATGCATGTGGAAAAATAAATTCTTGAAGGAAGATTTCAAGAGAATGTTTGATTTTCTTAATTCGGAGGAAAGAGAGAGAGAGTTTGATTTTCTTAATCTGGGGCAAAGTTTTGTTTCAAGAGAATGTTACTAATATTCTCAAATGGCAAGACTGTTCTTACCTCCCCCTCCCTTACTGTGTGTTGGTGTGTGTGGCAGGCAACTTGAAGCTACAGGTTAATTTTGCTTTATCTGGAACTGAGGAAAACTACAATTTGTTCCAGAAATATTAAATTCATAATTTTTGAGTGCAAATGTTGGAACTTTTAAGTAGTGAACTAGAATTTTGTAACAACTAAAATTTGGAAGTATTGAGTGCTAACAACTGAATTCTCCCAAACATCAATTCATCGTTCCATTTCAACTCGGAACCACTACAATAATCTGACAAATAATATCACTGTACAACCTCCCAATATTCAATGATGCATGTATAAATTCTATGCATGAAATGACTGATTAATGATGCAACCTCATGAAATGGTATAGAGGTATTTCATTATAAGACAACTGCAAAATCTTAAGTTTACTATTTCAAACATTCCATATAAGGCATTGTTAACCTGTTCTGCTACTACTATTAGTACTTGTAATATATTTCAGGAATTACATCTATTTCCCCTATATTTATGAGCATCTGAGAGAAATGCCACATCCTCAGGTAAACACACACACACACACACACACACACACACACACACACACACACACACACACACACACACACAAAAGCGGGTACATAACTGACCTAAAAAAAATAAATAAATGAATAAAAAAAAATTAAAGTGCTTTGTGGAAACAGTCTCAGGATATTCCTATAACATAACAAAACAGCTCATATTTGTAAACATTTTGGTGTCATCTTGCTCATCTCTGACAGGCTGCAGTGGAAGTGATGTTATGGTGGGCGTTTTCATGAATTACAGGGAGTTTGACATGCAATTCTTGGGAGAAACGCACACAGGAATATAGCAAATATATCTACAGCTTTTGATAGTAGTTGGGTGTTTTCATGATCAAATTTAACATGCTCTTAATGTCACTAAGGAAGAAACACTAATGGAAACCAGGCAAAATATATCAAAGACTTATAAGAATGTACTGATGTGACTTTCAGGGTGTTTTTTACTCCAGTGACAGTTTAACATGAGACTAACTACTGTTAATAGGAACACCCAAAGGAACCTGCCCAACAGAAACACATCCACAGGTTTCAGTCTTTTTTTTTAGAGCGTAATTCTACTGTAAATACGAAGAAAACATCAAGAAGAACCAGATAAACAATTCCATTAGTTTTGGAAGTCATGAGAGTGAAGTGAATTAAGTCATGGGAGGGGAGAGTGAATGAAGTGTTTACAAATAAGCCAGTCTCTCTAACCTAACCTAACTTATGTGTGGCTGCCTTGGCTTGCTTCCCCCGAGAGCAGCACAGACTGACGCAGAGAGACAGACGGGGAGCCACAGTGTATATATAACGTGTGTATATTCTAGGTTATGCAATGAAGAGTTAGTGTGTAGAGTGACACTAAATTAGGAAGGAGGAATTGTATACTATTAATGTTTTTAGTATATGGGATTAACACAATAGGCTGTGTTTTTTGGACACACACACACACACACACACACACACACACACACACACACACATGCCCAGTAGCTCAGTGGTTAGAGCACTGGCTTCACAAGCCAGAGGACCGGGGTTCGATTCCCCAACCGTGTGGAGATATTTGGGTGTGTCTCCTTTCACATGTAGGTGCTGTTCACCTAGCAGTGAGTAGGTATGGGATGTAAATCGAGGAGTTGTGACCTTGTTGTCCCGGTGTGTGGTGTGTGCCTGGTCTCAGGCCTATCCGAAGATCGGAAATAATGAGCTCTGAGCTCGTTCCGTAGGGTAACGTCCGGCTGTCTCGTCAGAGACTGCAGCAGATCAAACAGTGAAACACACACACACACACACACACACACACACACACACACACACACACACACACACACACACACAGGAGCTGGACTCAATCTTATAAAAATACAAATAGGTAAAGATTGGGAATGCACATACACACACACACACTTGCTCAAACAAAATTAAACAACTATAAAACTGCATGGGAGAGAGCCAGAGAGAGAAGAAAAAGAAAACCCTCTTATCTGTCCTTCTATTTCCTAAGTTCCTCCTAAATTTTGTAATGGGGCTTAAAATTGACCACCACCACCATCATTGCCACCACTAGTGTGTGTGTATGTATGTGCGTGTGTATGGACGAGTTAACGTGTACATTACTACTAATTATTATTATTATCATTATTATTATTATTATTACCATTATTATTGCCCAGTACTGCCATAAGCATTGTAGTGTGTGTGTGTGTGTGTGTGTGTGTGTGTGTGTATGAAGCCTTCCTAAGCATTGCAGTGGGCCGTCTGTCTGTCTGTCTGTTAGTTAGACTTGCTGTCTTAGCCTAAGGAAGGGTAATTATTATATCTGTCATACATTTGTAACAATACATACGTACATACATGCATTCATACATAAAGCTCTATATAGCAGAACCACAGAACCATCATGACTTGTTTGTACCACCACCACCACCATTACCACCACTACTACTACTATCATCATCTCTTATGCTGTTAAAATTCTCTCATTATCTATTGTTTATATATTTTTCTATTACTATCACTACTATTATTACACCTATCATCTCTTCTGCCATTACAGTACTCTTATTTTTATTACTATTGCAACTTTAACTTTTCTCCTATTACATTTTTGATTACCTATTGTTCATTATTTTTTCTATTAAAAGTATCATCCCTGCCGTCAGTTATCAAATTACATGTTTATATTTTTCCTACTTCTGTTAAACCTTCCTTCTCTTGTCATTACTCTTGCTTTTAACTCTTTTTCTACAACTTTTCATTTCTTTCTATCACAAGTTTCCTGGTTACTCATTATGTTCATGTTTCTTCCAATATTGCTGTCATTATTTCTATCTATGTTTGTTTCAATTCTTTACTCATTTCTTTTTTCACAAACTTATATCTTTCTTTATTTTTACTTGTATATATTTTTTTCTTTTTTTTTTCTATCAGTCTCTGGTTTCAATTATTTACTTGTTGAATTTCTTTTTTTATTTAAAGTATCATATCTTTCTTTGTAGCTTTATTTTTACTACAACTACTATTACTATTATTTTACTTGCATTAACATCATCACTAAAACTATAATTGTCACTAGTATTATTCTCAACTCACAACACCACCACCACCATTACAACAACAGCTACCACCACCACCACCACCACTACCTCTACAACCCTCACTACCACCACCACCACCACTGGACCACCAAACCTGAACACTTTTTTGGTCAACTTTCCAACTGCCACAATTCAAAGATACTGTGATCTCAGTTATAGTCAGTATTTGTAAGTTATGATTATACCCACAACCAACCCAGTCCTACACACCTGACTAGCCATCACCACACCTGTCTGTAGCACACCTGACCCTGTACCTATTTGCACCTTTACCTAATTAATTCTTGTTACTACTGCTACTATTACCACCACCGCCACCACCACCACAGTTGCTAATCTTGTTATATTAAGTCTTTCATCTTAGTTTGTAATGTTATTTAATGTTTTTTGGTTAGTGCTTGGTTTTATTTTATTTGATTTTCATCTTGGCTGTTTCTTCTGTTTTTTTTTTTTTTCTATTTTCTTTTATCTGACTCATTTGTCTTTTTCTTGATCAGTATTTATTTATTATTTTATTATTTTTTTTTTCAGATATTTTTTTGAGTTAATTTAGTTTCCTTTTTTCATGTATATCTGTTTACTCTCTCTCTCTCTCTCTCTCTCTCTCTCTCTCTCTCTCTCTCTCTCTCATATTACACATTTTTTGTAGCTCAAGGCAAGAGGCATTACAATTTAGTTCACATTTTTTGTATGTGAAAGAAGCAAGAATGAGTTATTTTGCTTACAAAGAGAAGCACATTATTTGACTCTGCTTTCAGTTTTACAATGTAGGTTAGTAATTTTGTTGTACTACTTTTTCTTAGTGTTTTCTTTATGCTTATAGTGTTTGTTGCCCTTCATGTGCGTCAAAACCCCAGTGCGTATTCTTGTGTAGGCGCTCGTACACACACGCACATAGATGATAAAAGTTCGTTAAGTCAGGGAAAACAAGGCAGAAATTTTGCCTTTTCCGGTATTTTTGGTTGTGGTTAATTTGTATATTTTCATTTATTAACAGAATATGTGTCTGAAACATTATATTTCTTACTTTATTCCTTCAGAAACGGTATTTATTTACCTTCAAAGTTACTAATGCATGAAATAACAAAACCACAGCTATAGCATTAATGAAACGTGCAGCTAATTTAATAAAGATGGTAAAACAACACAAAACAAAAAAATTATTCATTGTATTTGTGTTAAGAGTGTTGAACGGTGTACAAATAACTAATATTATCACGGCAGGAGTCAATATTTTCCTCTAAACACCACCACCACTTTTTTCTGAAGAATTAATTTATTTTGAGTTGGTACTGGTGTGAGAAAACAAGACTTCTTAAAGTAAGGTTATGCGTGTGTTTATGGAAGAGTAGAAACGTTAATTTACAAATGTGTGGGAAGAAGGACATCAATATAAGTTAATTAGTTTTGGTGAATGGTTTGTTTTGCTTCTCTCATTTGCGATGAGAAAATAAAGGACTGTAAGAGAACAGAAAAAGAAATTTAGAATGATTTGAGTAATGCACAGGTGAAAAAAGAAACTGAATCAAGAAACTAAGCACTGGAGACCTTTGAGATAAGAAACTGGCTTGATAAATTAAAATGAAACATGAAAACTGACTTGACAAGATAAAGAACAAATCAAATCTGAATGCTGATCTACAAAAAAATGCACCATTATTTTTTCACAAGTAATCAAGTTGTGTTACTTCGTTATTTAGGATGAGAGGAAAGGACTCCGAGTAACAAAAATACACAAAACTTCGCTGCCTTCTTGAGAGAGATGATGCAAAACCGAACCAATTGTCTGAGTCGTTTTTATGAGGAAGCAAGATAACGACGGGTAACAAAACAAATACATCACTTCTCTTCATAATGTTTCTTGAAAAATGTAAAGCAAAACTGAACAAGATTACTGAGTTAATCATTTTGTGCAAGAATGATATATCGCACAAGATCAAAACAAAACCTAGCTTCTCTTAACATCCGTCTAGGAAAATGTGACACAAGACAGTAAAATTTATGAGTCACAAAAAACAGGATAACACTGCTTCAGGAATAAGTAATAAATAAATAAATAAATAATAACTATGCTGCCGTTCTCTTAGAAAGCTGTCTCGAGAAATTGTGCAAAACGACAAACTTTTCATCCTTTTATGCCGATGGCTAAATTTTTGTCAGTTGGTGGTGGCGGACACACATTCTCATCCATTCTACTCAACATAAGTTCCTGTCATCCACCTATTTCTCCTCTTCCTCCTCTCTCAACCACCTACTGTCATCCATCCCTTTCTCTCTCCCTCCTCTCTTCCTTTCTCCATAACCTGTCATCTATCTTTTCCTCCTTTCGGCCACATCCATTCTTTTCTCCACCACCTCCTATCATCTCCCTCTTTCTCCTCTCTTTACCTGTTTTAAGATTAATTAATAAGTTTGTATAAGAGGATATATACACTATACATACTATCATTATTCTACTTTCCTATAAATCCTCTTCTTTATCTCTTACCCTATTCTTCCTTCACCACCTCTTCTTTCCTTATCTCCTATATTTTTCTTACTAAGTCAATTTATCACCATTATCTTCTATCTCACTATTTAATCATCCTAATCTTCTACTTTCCTATACCTTCTATTCTTGTTTATCTCCTGTTCTCTTTTATTTCCTATCATTCTCATCTTTCCTGTTCTCCTTTTCTCTCCAGTAATTTCTATGAGTATTTTCTGTTCCTTTCCACTTACTCTTCAACTCCCTTTTATCTCCTGTTCTCTATCTACTATTTCACTCCTATATTTCCCTTGTTTTTCTTTTTCTTCTAATCTCCTGTTCTCTTCTTTCTTCAAAACTCCTATTCTATTCCACTTTCTCGACTGTCCTATTTCCTCTTGTCCTCTTCTTGTTATCCTCCTATCTCTACTCTCTATTTTTGGTGTCTTCCTCTTATGTATCTATTCCTATTTTTCTCTTATCTCTACTCTCCTCTATTTTTCCTGCCTTTCTCTTCTATATATCTTCTTATTCTCCTCTATTTCCTCCTGTCCTCTTTTGTACCTCTTCCTATCCTTCTTGCATCTTTACTCTCCTTCATTTTCCTCCTCTTCTATACCTCTTTCTACCCTCCTCTTAAGTTATCACTCCCTGTTTGTCGTGTTATCAATAAGTTTGTGTCCGCCCATAAGCAACACCTATCTATACTAAGCCACTACTACAACACTGTGTTATTACTATTACCACTTATGACAACACCCATTTAGTCACTCTGTAATAATAGGTTGGCTCTCCCATCAGTTTCTTTTTTTGTAAGCAAATAAAAATGATCCTCGAGAAAAAAAAAAAAAATTCAGTAAATGTAAAAATATATAAATGAAGTGTTTGATTGACCTTTTTGAATTTAAGTTTTGATATATTTATTTTTTACCATTTGTTTTGATTTGCATAGTAGTAGTAGTAGTAGTAGTAGAAGTAGTTGTAGTGGTAGTTAATAGTAGTGGTGTGCTTGCTGTTGTTGCCCCTATCTGAGCCAACCTCTTACTACTATGACTATCTTTTGACTATCCTTCACTGCCACTGCTATACTATCCAGACTAATCTCTGTTCGCTCTTCTGACACTCCCTTAACCCCTTCAGTAGTGGGATACATTTTTACCGTAAGCTTTGGGTATTAGACAATTTTATTAACATTAGGAAGGGTCTATGGAGGTCAGAAGATTAATGGCCTGTGTTTACTATTTTAATCACATAAGTTTCTGAAGTTGTATAGAATCACCAAATAGTAAACAGAATGAATATGAATGTGTCATGGCACTGAAGGGGTTAAAGCAGCCTGCACTAATACTAAAAAAAAAAACTATCACTAAAAACTAGGGACTATTACTCTGCTTACTGCTGGCATCCATTTGAACTACTACTGCTATTACTACTACTATTAAGACTACTACCACATATTTACCTATTAGCATGCTCCTGAAACTAAAGAGATAGTGAAAAAAAAAAAAAACTTGCATACTGTCCATTCCTTCCATATTCTGTCTCCTCTCTCTCTCTGCTCCAACAAATACTTCTCATTCACCATCGAAAACAATCAGTCACTGCCCCTCTTTCTCTCTCTCTCTATTACACATACATACACACGCACACCCTCCGATTTTTTTTTTTTTTCTCTTCGATACGGAGGCAAAGCATTTATCATCTGAAAATGTGGTTCCGGATACAAATACGGATATGGGATACACCACCAGTACGTTTGCCCACTATAGCTCCTCCCTCTCCTTTACCTATCAATACCTAAACATGACTTCTGCCCTCACTTCTATTGACTAAACTCCATCACATTACCTCATAACACTTGCTTGATCCTCTTCCTCTTTCCTGACAATGCCTCAATTTTTTTTTTTTTTTCCCACAATCTCTTCTTGCTTCCTTCACGACTTTCTTCCTGTTTGTCTTGCTTTTCATCCACCTCAGTAATGTTTCTTTTCGTCTTCCATGCCAGTCCACTTCTTCCTCGCCTCCTTGCCAACACACACTGCCTTGTAGACGTCATTGTTGCCACTGCCACCTGCCCACCTCAGCCAGTCAGCCTCTGAAAACAGTACACGTGGCAAGTGACTGTGACGCTGGCTACTCTGTGCTGTCTCCTTGCTAGCTAGTCAGGGGTTAAGTGAAGCTGGTTATTTAATATTACTTTTTTTGTTTCACGCGCTTGTCACAAAATAATAGCTATAGTGTAGGATTAATGGTTCTGATATATAGTGCCTAGTTTTCATTACACAAAATATCACTTAAGATTCATTACTTCAAGGCAATAACACCAAAGGATTCATAATGCAGTTTGACAAAGCGTCACAACTGATAGGAAATTGTGTACTGTAAAGAGACCACTGAAAAAGGTGACTGCGTCAAGAGACAAACCCAGACACTCACTCCGTACTATGTGATGGTCGCCAAGGGAAAGTTCAGACAGCAGTGGTGAGGTGGTGTATTGTATCGGTGAGGTGGTTCAGTGTGACTGAGGGGCGGCCGTGGAGAAGCCTCAGTGTGGCCACTTAGTGTGTGTTGTTTGTTCCACGCTGACATGAAAAGAAAAGCAAGACGACCACGGCGACGTAGGCAGGTGTGTGTGTGTGTGTGTGTGAACGGCGTATGCCTGGATGCCAGCTTTGGAATCATGGTTAGTTTTGGGTGAGGGAGACGTCAGGCCACAGACACGCAGTAGTATACATACACATACATACACAGTGGATACGGCCAATGGGGGACAGGATGGCATGACTGAAGGGCGTCAGGAGGCCACTCGTGTGTCTGACAGAGCCTGTGTGTTGCAGGGCGCGGGGCAGGATGCCGCCTCGCCACACATGCCGTCGTGGGAGCAGCTGCAGGCGCGAGTGTCCCACCCCTTGGTGCGTCCCACGTGGGTGGTGCGTCCCGTGCCGCCGCCGCCTGAGGACGAGGATGATGAGGAGGACGAAGACGAGGAGAGCGGCAGCGACGGCGAGAGTCGCCCGGCGGCCCGGGAGCCACCGCCGCCCGCCCTGCGCCGCGCCGTGATGGTGCCTGTGTTCCATCACCTCAGCCGCCGCGACCTGTGTATGGCCATGCAGGTGTGCCGCGCCTGGGCACTGTGGGCGCTCACTCCCAGCCTGTGGGCGTCCATCTCGCTGGCCAGCACCAGGCTCACCCGCACCCACCTGGCGGGCGTGGTGCGCCGCCAGCCAGCCCGTCTGTGCCTCAGCTGGGCGCGCCTGGACACGGAGCAGCTGTCATGGCTGCTGGCCAGGCTCCCACAGCTGCGGCGCCTGGAGGTGGTGGGTCTAGAGTGGCCCCTACTGGCGTGCCTCTCCTCGCCCTACTGCCCCGCCCTCACGGCGCTGGACTTGTCCTTCTGCGGCAGCCTGACGGATTCCGCCCTGGCTAGTCTGCTGGCACCGCCCCGCACGCACCGCCCCGGCCACCGAAGCGCCACCTCGCGCTTACGCCAGCTAACGTTCCTGGCAGTGGCGGGCACGCAAGTCGGGGACGAGGGGGTACGCACGGTGGTGCGGGCATTGCCGCAATTGGCGGAGCTGGACCTGAGCGAGTGCCAGCGTGTGACGGAGGTGAGCGCGGCGTTGATGGCACATCCTGCCAGCGTGGTGCGCGAGTCTCTGGTCAGCCTGGACATGCGGGGCTGCCACGGTGTGGGCCCCACCTGTCTGCCTGCCCTGGCCCGCCTGCCACGTCTCACCCGCCTGGCTCTGCACCCCTGCAACAATGTGCCCCTGCCAGCCGTCAGGGTGTGGGGCGCCTCACATGGCTACACCCTGGACCAGGACAACATACTGGTGCGCCCCCCGCCCCCTACCCAGGATCCCGCCACGGACTCCGAGGACTCTGGCCCCCCAAGCCCCAGCCAACCCCCCAAAGAGGACACCCCTGTCCTGCAAAACAGAAGACAGAAGAGGCTAAAGAACACAAGAATGAACTGACTAAGGAACACAAGAAACAAGAGACTGGAGAACACACTCCAGAAGAGGCTAAAGAGGCTACTCAACACAAGAAAGATAATGATAAAGAGAAGAAGGAAGACGAAAACACTGAATTGAAGGACGGTGGGAATAAGGAGGAGAATGGCACCAGTGAAGTGAACGGGACCACCCCTGCCACACCCTCACCCAAGGACGTGGCGTCCCCCACCACAGACACCAAACCAGCCCCACAGAAGCACCAGGAGCAGGAACACAAGCACCATGACCCCACACCAAAGACAGAAGACAAAACCCAGAAAGACTCCAAGGAAAATGACGAGACAAGTGTTACCAAGACTATCAACACCAACACCAACACCACCAACACCAACACCACCACCACCACCACCACCACCACCACCAACACTACCACTACCTCAACTCCAAGCTCCACCTCCTCTTCCTCTTCCCTTGCACAGACGCCTAAGGTAAAGGAGCAGGGGCAGGGGGTGAAGAGAACCTTGTCACCCCAGGAACACCCAACCAAGAAGAACAAAACACAGGCATCAGGAAAGAAGACAGAGAAGGGGGAGAAGGTGAAGAAAGGTGACAAACAGAATGGGACGAAGATAGGGGAGAAGGCTGGAAAAAAGGCCAAGGTACAGAAGGATGGTGATAGGAAGACCCCAGTGAAGCCTGCAGGATCTAATGAGGAATCTATACCTTCTTCATCTTCCTCCTCTTCCTCTTCCTCTACTCCTTCTAAAGACTCTGGTAGCAAAACAGAAAGTAATGTGGAAAGTAAAAATGCAAAGAATGAAAGTAAAGATGCATCACCTTCCTCTTCCTCCTCTTCTCAGGACCTAAAGAAGAGCCCTTCTACACCTCTTCCTTCTCCTTCCTCTCACTCTTCTACTTCAGAAAGCAAAAAAGTTTCCTCACCCTCCTCCTCCTCCTCCTCTTCTTCTTCCTCTTCCATCTCCACTTCTTCTCTCTCTTCCACAGATGCCAAGAAACCCACATTATCACCTTCCTCTTCCTCCTGCTCCTCCTCTTCCTCTTCACCAGATTCAAAGACATCACACTCCTCTTCCTCTTCTCAAGACACAAAGAAACCATCATCTCCTTTATCTCAGGATCCTAAAAAGACCAGATCTACCTCCCCTTCCTCTTCTTCTTCTTCCTCCTCCTCCTCTTCTTCCTCCTCTTCCCATGATCCCAAGAAGCACAGCACACCCACACAGGACAAGAAATCTACCTCCACTTCCTCAAAAGTCACAAAACCACAAGAACAAACCCACAAGAATTCAGAAAATATCGACCCACATTCAAGCTCAAAAAGTCACAATGATACACACAAAACGAGCCAGAAAGAGAAGACCGAATCAACTACTACTACTCCTACTACCCCAACTACTACTACTACTACCTCTACTGCTGCTAGTACGACACCAAGTGAACCAGCCTCTTCTAAAACCCAGGCAGGCACAAACGCAAAGCAGGTGTCTGGACGTGAACAAAACAAGACTAGTGAGGCAACAACTAACAGCATTTCAGGGACCACCACCACCACCAACTAAGACCCCACAGCCCTCACAGACTAAAGGCACATCACAGCAACCAAAGGGCACCAGTTCATCCCCACAGCGCACCAGAACACAACCTTTGAAATCTGGAGAGAAAACAACCATGCACCCTCCTCATGGCAGCGAAAACAGCACCTCTGTGACGAAAGCAGCAACCACAGACTCACACAGCAAGACACAGGCACACAGCAGCAACAAGAGTGTGTCACAGGGTACCAGAACCACCTCACACTCCCAGAACACTGCAAAGGGTAGTACAAGTGGGAGAGAGGCCCGGGAGAGCAGGGAGAGTAAAGAAAGCAGTGCATCTGTGGAATCAGGAAGGGCACAGCAGCAGCAGGGCAACCAGGGAAGGTCCTCATCACACCAGAAAGATGTCAGGGCACTTCAAGTCTCACAGATAAGGAAGTACGCCCCATCGCCTGAAATTCCAAAGGTGACAACGGAGATGAAGGAAGATAACAGCAAATCGGAGCCAAAGGAGAAGGATAAAGACGGTTCTGTTGCTGGGAGAGATGGTGGAGAAGGGAAGAAGAAAGTGACAGAAGAGAATGAGGATGAAGGTGATGGTTCGAAAGGTGAATCTCAAAGTGTAAGTCAGAGGAATGTGTTTGTGACGTCAGTTGAAGTTCACCGCGCTCACAACGATGAACGGAAAATGGAAGACAACCCCAGCGCCTCACCATCCTCCTCCTCCTCCTCCTCCAGCTCCTGTTCCTCGTCCTCCTCCCCATCCTCCACCACAAGCAAGCGACCAGAGAGGAGGCTGAGTGTGCGGAAGGCGAGGGAGGAGGAGGCCAAGGCAGAGGAGAAGAAGGAGAAAGAGAAAGAGAAAGAGAAAGAGAAGGAGAAGGAAAAGGAGAAAGAGAAGGAGAAAGAGAAGGAGAAGAGTGAGAGCAGAGACAAAGACGAGAAGGAGAAGGAGAAGGAGAAACGGAAAGAATCAAAATCACGAGTTGATGAGATGAACAAAATCACAGTTGAAGATTCTAGCAACAAGCAACAGCAGCAGCAGCAACAACAACAAGGAGGTAGTGGAGGAGGAGGAGGAGGAGGAGGAGGAGGTGGAGGTGGAGGTGGAGGTGGAGGTGGAGGAGGAGGAGGAGCAAGGAGAAACTCGGAGGAACACAGCAAGAAGCAACAAAGCAGTGGACACAAACGGAACTCTGGCGACAAACAAAAAAATCAACATCACCAACAACAAAAGGAGACCTCGCCACGCTTCAAGCAAGAAAAGGACATTGTTACCAGATCAACAAAGAGACTGAAGGTGGATGACAAACAAACAGATGATGGTAAACAAACAGAAGGATCATCACCAAAAAGAGAAGGAGGAGGGAAAACGAAGGTGAAAAAGGAAAAGGAGAAGGAGAAGAAAGAAGAGGAAGGGAAGGGAAAGAGAAGCAGAGCAGATGCGGAGGAGTACATGTCAAAATTAAGGAGAAAGTCGAATGATGAAGGAGAAACAAACGTAGGAGGAAATAATGTCAATAACGATTCAACCTCCTCTTCCTCCTCCTCCTCCTCTTCCACAGACCCACAGAAGAAGGAGGAGATTGCAACAGAAGAGAAGATAAAGTCCAGGAGAAGATCAACAAGAGATGATGACAATTCTAGACACGGAGAGAGGAGACAGAGAGAAGAGAAGGAAAAAACATCTTCCTCTGATAAGCACCACCACCATCACCACCACCACCACCACCATGACACCTCTTCCTCTTCCTCTGATTCAAAGAAGAGGAAAGGAGAGGATGATGATGGAAATGCAAGTAAGAGGAGTAAGGATGGAGGAAGGAGGGAAAGGAGGAAGGAGGGAAGGAAGAGAAGGAGGAAGAGAGAGGCCTGAAAGATCTCACCGTTCACCAAGAAGACTCTCCATGTGTCAGTAAGAGGACCTTCTTCCTCTTTTTCCTCTTGTTTGCTTTCCTCTTTTTTTTTTTCCCATCTTGTTATCTTTCTCTCATTTCTTCTTTGTTCTCCTTTTCTTTCTTTTTTTCTACCTCACTATTTCTTTCTTCCTCTTTTTTATCCATCTTGTCATCTTCGTCTTGTTTCTTCTTTGTTCTCCATTTCTTATTCTTTTCTCTACCTCATTTCTTTTTTTCTTTTGTTATTCATCTTCCTTTACCTTATTTATCTTGTTTCTCTTACTAATTCTTATCTGCTTTGTTTTCTTCCCATTCTTTCAGTCTTCATTTTCTCACTTATTCATCATTTTTCTTTACATTCTTATTCTCCTTCACCTCTTCTTCCCTCTTTGTTCATCTTCCTCTCTCTTTTTCTTCATCATCTTTCACCTTCCCCTTCTGAAATAAAAAGATAAATAAAATAAATAAACTGAAATTGTACAACTAGATTTCATAAGAAGTAATAATCTATACTATTTTAGGTGAAGATTTTTATTTTCACTAGACTTTAGCAAATAAAAATACAAAAAAAAATATATATTCCTTATGACTCAGATCTACCTATTGGCAAACTGTTTTAATTTTTGTATTATGTATTTATTTTGAGCAATACTAACTTTATGTATTATTATTGATATTATTACTGATCTTGTTTTTGTTTTTCGTCTGTGTGTACGTATGTGTGTAGGTTAGTTTAGGTTCCTGATGCAATGTAGATGACTGTAGCTGTACACTTGAAGCTGAAATGTGTCTCTTTAGTATTTTGTATTGATTTTAGTGTTTAAATGTGTCCTTGTAACATTTTTATATATCCTTTTTTTTTTTTTTTTTTTTTTGCAGCAATTCTGTATATAGCTAGACAATTTTTGTTAATAATGTGTGTGATGAATAATTATTGCTATTATTACTATTATTGTTCTTATCTGTTTCTTTCGAATTTGTAAATACATTTTTTTTTGTAGAATAACTTCAATCATTACTACTAATATTATTCTTGATGATCAACACAAGTACCACTATCGCATCACACAGAATATTGAAGTATGTAGAGTGTGAGGTGTGTATTTTAACATTACACACATTATTTATACATATGTATGCTATAATGTTATATTCCACTCCTTGTATACTTCAAAATATACACCAGTTTATATGTCTCCAAGTACAACAATTTTCCAATGATGTATAACTCGGTCACAAAAAATATATAAAAAAAGATAATTATGTATACTTCCCTCAGTCAGATTTTAATCACAATAAGACAATTCACACGACACAAGCATGTTACAAATACACAAAGACTCGCACACTTTGGTATACAGACTGAGATTTGACCTGTTATGTATGTACGAATTCACTAATACACATTTTTTTTATCAAGCCACTGTGAGTTTCATTATTAAAAAGTTACTCCTACAAAGACTACAAAAGCTGGTCTCTAACGGGCAGGCTCTTTACTAATCATGAATACTGTCCCTCCTCCTAACTCCCTGCCTGCTGCTGTGTTTCCATCTTTCTGTGAACTGAAGTCATTTAAGAAGTTTTCAAGATATTTATCCCATTCTTTCGGTTAACTCTCTCGGAGCTGCTTGGGGACTGGCATAAAAAGTGGGCCTTTTTAATTGTTATTGTTACCCTTAGCCAGATTTACCCTCTTATATAAAAAAACAATACAAAAAAAACTCTTCCCAATGCGCCATTAGCACCTTTCTTCCCAGTCAATATCAGCATCTAACCTCTTGAAACTACCTTGTGCTGACCTCACAATCTTATCTTTTCCTTACCTTCAGACAAAATAGCAAATCTTTATTCTATATTATTCATATTAACTAGATTATCTCTTAACTATCTGGATGTGAGAGTGAGTAGACAGTAAGTGTACACAGTGAATAGCAGAGCTGGGCATTGTGGCACCGAGTTGTGACTGCCACATCATGAATTTTGAAGTTGCAAACCTTTTGAAAAAGTCAGACTAAGCAAAGTCACACTGACAATTTTCTGCAATCTTAAACAGGAACAAAGACCATTTTTCTTAAAAAGAAATTGTAGTGGCTGTTTAGAGCCAGTTTAAGAGCCTAATTTGGCTAAAATTGTCAAATTTGAGTTGGTAACTCTCAAGGAGAGCTGGACTACACCTTCCTTCCCTTACCTATACAAGGTGTGGGTGGACTTATTCATTAGGTAAGTACAATACCTCTCCCCAGCTCTGCAGAAAGAGTCTATTCAGCACAGCTGGGGGCATCCTCAGGGCCAAGAGGTCCTCCCTAAATTAAATCAACTTTGAGGGACTTGTGTTCCACCAAGGAAACATGGACTTCCCAGAGGAGAAAATAGGCAAGGAGGTTCACGTTTTACCTAGAAAATAAAGGAAAAAAGAAAAGAAATGTGTTTCTCTGCCTTATAAAAGCATATTTGATTTTTGTTATTGCACTAAAGATTACTTTCTAATTTAATGGAGTCGCACTGGGAAAAAGTTCCAAGTCACACTGGGGGAACAAAAATAGTCAGAAAGTTAGTCACACCAGACACAACTGCAGTCTCAAAATCAAAGTTGCAGCCAGCTCTGGTAAATATAAAGAAAAGTTACATAGGCTGACTGTTATTGTTGTGATAGTGGCTGCTTCTTTCATCTTAATCTTGCTGCTAGCATCCTAACCTAAGCAAACCAAACTAAGCCCAACCAAGCTAAATTTAACCTAACGTAACTAAACCTAACCAAACAAAAAGCTTTATTTGTTTTGTACATTGTTAATAATTTTGGAGCCTCAACACTGTGTGGCTTCCAGGGACCACTTGTTGTGTTGGTTGGGGTTAGGAAAATCCACCAGGTAAGAATCCACACAAGAGATAAAACCTGCTATTCACATCATCATCCACCGGTAACATTCACAATCATTCTTTCACATCCACATTATTCTCATTGTCATTCCACAGCCAGAGATCCACACGCACTCTTCACTGAGACAAACACCGACCTATAACACGAGGCCAAGCACATCCACACAAACACCTGACACACAATCAAAACATGCATTCAAACATCCATACCTTCTCCAACACTTCTCCACCTTAATTAATAATGATCCCTATATAAATGACTCCAGGAACTTCACTAAACCCTCCACACGTCCCACCAGGTGTTTAGTCACTACTCACCTCAAAGGGAACATCACCAGGACACAACACAAGAGGACATCATCAGGCAGAGCGCGCACGTGCCACCTACCACGTGCTCACCCCGCCAATGTAAACAAACTCTCTCGACACTACGAGCACTGCTGTTTTTCTGGTGATTATATGTTAAAATATGCTAAATGTAATACAAAAATGTGCTAGAATTATGCTAACATTTTATTATCTAAGTATATTATATGGAGTCACTTGATTGATCATATATAAAAATAACAGGTATGTTTTAAGATTTAATGGAATATCTTCATGTCACGCGGTAGGATATTTCCCTCTATGTATCACTTTTAGTAGTTAGGCAGTTTGTTAGTAAGTAATCTACTGCAGTTATTCCAAACATAGCAAAATTATGCTAAAAAATCAGTTATGCTAAAAATGATACCGGCCGGCTCGCTCTTTTCCCTCTCCCTGCTGCGCGCGCTGGCCGACGCTGGATAACCCCACAAATGCATTCGTTCCACTTATCTATGCTGTACACTAAACCAAAATCAAATGTAACAAAGAATAAACATGTAAAACTGAATTATAAGTCATTATAATTGTAATTGTCAATGTAACAATTTGAATATAAAAAAGTTTCAGCAGAAAGAAAAGAGAGAAGTGCAGAGAGTTATTAAGAGGAATAAATATTTGTCTCCACTATACTACTGCCGCCGCTGCCGCCGCCACAGCCTCCTCCATTTCGCTTATTTTCTTACTCCTCCTCCTCCAACCCCCTTACTATCTAAATTGTAAACAACGCAATATTCACAACAATACCAGCAACAAAGACAACAATAGAAGAAAGGAATGACAGGCCAGGCCCAGCCCCGCTCCCTCACTTCACGTCCCACACACACACACACACACACACACTTGTCCACCAAATGCCGTTTATCTATGCACACAGCTCAGTAGTGATGCTAAGGACGATAAATATTGACGAGGAGACTCATTGAGGCTTTGATAATGTCATTCATACATAAACATTTTTCACACTGTTACTTCATTACCATCGGTGAAAAGTTGACAAATTCTGATCTTACAAGAATAAACACACTTCATTGCGTTCATCTATATCCACCATTGAGTCGTTTTGAAATTGATAAACAATAACTGAGACAAGATGGCGGTTAACCTCACCCACCGCCACATCCCTCTTCCCCACCCACATGCATCACCCTCCCATCCCATCCCCGCCCACTACCCGGCTGGTCCGCTGGTTCAAATACTTTTCCCATCTTTTCCCCAATTCCATGATTCGGTATCTGTATTGCGTTTTAAGGGTTTAAAAAGTATTTTGTTGCCTTTGAAGTGTTACCCGTGCCTATGTTCGGTAAACATGTGGCGTTTAGTGGTGTTTTGTAAGGTAGGTATGAGCCGCCATAAGGGTCAAAATTTTCTATTTCCCGTTTCGAAATTTTTTATTTCAAGTGATAACTGGGCCTTTATGATATCAAAGAATTGTCTATGCTCTTTTAAGTGTGAAATCAATCTATTGAGTGAAATATGTGGACTTTAAAATGGTTTTTAGTCCTGTTAAACTTAAGTTTTATATTTTCTATCTTATTTGTTTTCGTTTCTGCTTCACGGTCTAACTCGTTGTAGAATGTCTTAAAAGAAAGCTCATACTCTACAAAATGTGTTGAAATGATCACCAAGTAAAAATGGCTGGACTTTACAGGAGTTTTCAATGAGTTTAGATTTTGTTGTATATTTTTATATAAATCATTTTTCATTCCTTTACTCCTGGTTCTAGCTAACTGTTGAATGCCTGAGAAGATGGTTTAGATTGCGTAATATTTTTCTATATACATATGAAGTCAAAATGGCTGGGTGTTTTAGTAGTTTTAAAAGTGAGAATATTTAAAATTTTTACTGTACATAATTTTAGACATATTTTAAATATTAGTTAAGCAGGAGATGTTTTGATTTTGTGGATGTTAGTTAAAGTACCTATCAAGTCATAAAATATCAAGCATTCGGCCATGGCTTCGTTTTTTCTATAAGTCGATTTTGGAATGAGTTCCGTTACGAACGTAAAATCACCAACCGTCGCCAGCCCGCCCGCTCGGCTTGCTAGGGGTGTGACGTCATCAAGTGGGCGTTGCTGGCTTTGCTGTCGTCTGCAGGCTGTGTTTAGCTAATATTTGGCACACTTAGCATTGTTTTCCCGCCTCTGGTGTCACTAAATGGAGTCACAGGAGTATGTTTGGCTATCAGATGTTCAGGTACAACTGGCATTGGCAGGTTTTATGTGTGATGAAGATTTAAATGAGGCACAATGGTGGTGGTGGCGGCTGCCTTGACCGTCCTTGTTGTGGCGACACGGAATCATCACAAGCAACAACACTATCACAGACACCGCCTTTTGCAACAAGACACTGTGCAAACTCCCCTAGCTAGGCAAGTGTTGTATGGGAGGGTGGGTTGGTCACTTACCAATATTACAGTGTTGTTGGCCGTCATTAGCAGCAGCTCCTGCCCCTCCCAGCAAGGTACCAAGCTTGCACCACCACACACACACAGGCAGCTGCGGCCCGTGTCACCGTCCTGGTCAGTGTAAATTCATGTTAAGTAACGCACCAAACAGCACACAGCAGCCCTCCAAGTGTTCCCTTCCCTTGTCTCAAACTGAAGTGACTGTTTGAACATGTTGGCTGGCGCCTGAGCCTCAGTCCCCCCACATCCCTCCCCTTCTCCCTCTCGCTCCTCTGCCAGTGGTTGCGCCGCTGGCCGAGGCTGGAAAACCCACAATGCACTCGTTCCACTTACTATGTTATACACTGAAACAAAATTGAATACAACAAGGTATAAACATGTCAAACTAAATTATAAGTCATTATCAGTGTTATCATTGTAACCGTCAATGTACAAGTATCCACTTACGCCAAAAAGTTTTGCTACAAGGAAGAGAGAAGCGGTGCAGAGAGGAGGTAATTAGAGAAATACTCGTCAAACAGTGGAGGAGGAGGAGGAGGAGGATTAATGGAAGAGAGGAAGAATAACAAATTGAAGAAATCAGAGAAGAAATACTAATTAAGTCATATCAATAACACTGAATGTTAGATATGTATGTATGTTTGTATGTATGTAGCCTACTACTTCCATCAATACATTGGCGAGTTTCCTTGTATTGTGGTTACTTGTTATTCTTGTCATTCATTAAAAGTAATTAAAATGAAGTAGTACATTTTCATCGTTGTATATAGCACGTTGAATAAAGGATAGTTTAATCATAATACTTCCGGCTTGTGTCCCGCTATCGCCAGCTCTATAACCGCTAGTGAAAGTCGCACGCACGAACACACGTACTGCCAGCTCACTATCCCTATGCCCTCTCCCCGCTCCCAAGCTCACCTCTCACTCACACCCACCAACGCTGATAAACACTCAAAACACAACTATATGAATTAAAAACGTATAAAAAATGCTTACTTCTTCCAACAAACTATCTCTCTCTCTCTCTCTCTCTCTCTCTCTCTCTCTCTCTCTCTCTCTCTCTCTCTCTCTCTCTCTCTCTGTGTGTGTGTGTGTGTGTGTGTGTGTGTGTGTGTGTGTGTGTGTTATTATCATTATTATATTCTGGCAATCGAACAGGAAAGATATTGATCAAATGTCGCGGGATTGGATATTCGCCTCTATTTGTCACTTTTAGTAGTTAGGGAGTTTGCAAGTAATAAATGTGCTACAGTTATTCCAAAGAGCGGATTTATGTTAAAATTACGCTAAAGAGTCAGTTATGCTAAAAGTTATGGTAAACACAGAATTTGAGCATAACAAAAATATATCAAATTTGGGAACACAGATAAAAGGGTTATTGATTTATATTTCTTATTTATTTCTCTGATTTGAATTTCCTCACGTTTATGCATGTCAGTGATGCGAAATGGTTTGTGTTCACAATGTTTTTGTTAATGCGCACTTACACACACACACACACACACACACACACACACACACACACACACACACACACACGCACTGTTTTTATATCTAAATCCCAGAGAGAGAGAGAGAGAGATTGTGTGTGTGTGTGTGTGTGTGTGTGTTGGATTTTATTACCGTGGCAGGTGTTCGTGTAAGTGGAACAAGGTGTGTGATGCAGGTGTGGTAATATTGCGATTGTTATCATCCGCTGTGCCTTCCCCGCCACTGATAGACACGCGCAGGGAGGAGGAGAGGAATGAATGAGGAAGCAAAGCGCCACGTAGATGAACATATAGGTGAAAGATAGACAGATTAATGAATTTCTATAAAGTTCTGCATGAGTTGTCTTCGCCAGTTTTTCTCATCCCCGCTAACTGCTAACTCTTTACAGGGGCCTTATCCGACCTTGTATGGAGTATTCTTCAAAAAAAAAAAAAAAAAAAAAAAAAAAATAAAATAAAATAAGAAAAAAAAGAGAATAGGCAAAAAGTGACTGACATGACTTTTTATTCATGGTGGCTTCCATTCATACTGCTCTCTTGGGTAGGGTGGAATATAAAGTTTTTCGTCTCATCAATTTCCCTCCTCTGACTGATTGTCTTTAGCCTCTCTCTCTCTCTCTCTCTCTCTCTCTCTCTCTCTCTCTCTCTCTCTCTCTCTCTCTCAACACCGGAATGATGCTTATCTTGCCATGTCCTATCGCTACTGTCATGCTAACTGCTCTTCTGATCTTGCTAACTGCACGCCTACCCTCCTCCCCACCCTCTCTGTACAACACTTTCTTCTTTCTCTCACCGCTATTCTGTCCTCCTCTCTATTGCAAGAGTTAACTAGTATTCTCAATCACTCATACCTCTCTCTGGTAAACTCTGGTAAACTCTGCACTCTGCTTCTGCATTTCTTTTCTAGCTATGACATGAATTAATTTAAGAGGGAAGTTTCACATTTATCTCATTTTTTTGTCAAATTCTCCTGGTCCTGTTCGGGGAGTGACATTTTATTTTTTTCTATTTATACCATGTGGGCTTTTCGCGGGAATTTCTGGGCTGAAGGGGGTACTTAACGAATTTCTATAAAGTTAGGAGTTCTGAGTCGTCTTCGCCAGTTTTTCTCATCCCCGCTAACCTTGTATGGGCCTTTTGGTTTGATAATTTTTGCTGCCCTTGGCCAGATTTCCTCTCTCACATAAAAAAAAGTGGTTGATTATTTTGATTAGTGAGAGAATGAGTATAAGGACAAATAAAGGAACATTGTATATAAGTGGTTAATTTTTCTTATCAATTTTAAGGTAAGGAGAAGAAATACGAGTGAGAGAAGTGATGAATAGAAGGAATAGAAAGATAAAGGAATAAATGAGGACGAAGATAAGCGAATAAGTAGATAAAGAACCAAGTAAATGACTGAATAATTAGACAAACGAACAAGTAAATGATTGGGTGAATAGATGAATGAGTATTGTAGATCAGTGAAAGGATGAAAAGGTAAACAAAGGAATAAAGGAAGAAGTAAATGACTGAATAACCAGATAAAGACCAAGTAGATGAGTGGATATGTAGACAAATGATAAATGTTGATGAATAAAGTGAATTAGTAGATAAAGAAGTGAATAATTGGACTCTTACACGAAAATAATGAATAAATTAAGTGGATCAATGAATAACTGACTGACTGACTGACTGACTGACTGACTGACTGATTGACGGACTGACTGACTGACTAAATGACTGACTGATCGACTGACTAACCAACCAACAAAATAACAAAACACGAAAAGAAGAAGAAGAAGAAAAAAGAAAAACACTACAATCTTAACTACGCAGTGTGTGTGTGTGTGTGTGTGTGTGTGTGTGTGTGTGTGTGTGTATGCTATTTAAATGCCTCACGTGTTTTTAAGTACGAATCGTTCAGTAACCTCTACACACACACACACACACACACACACACACACACAGGTGGGGGGATATAAGTCAACCAGAAGAGTGCCCCGCAGTACTCAGGTGCCGCTAGTCGGAAGGGAAGGCGTGGCATTTACTCCTAACTCGCATTCATTTATCTATCTATTTCCCTTCGTTCATTTTGCGTGGTTGTCTTGTGGTTTTCATCGCTGGAGCTTCTTTCTTAACGCTTCTTTTCTTACCTTCAATGTTACTCAGACTAATATTGTTGCTCTTGTTTTTTTTTTCTTTTTTTTTCTTTTCGCTACATTTCTTGTCAGTTTTTGTGTGTATAACGTCACTGCCATTAATACTAACTCTTTTTCATTAATTTATTGTCTTTTACGATTCTTTTGTTATATTTTATTTGTCTTTGGTAATTTTTCTTATTTTGGTGCTAAATATCATTCATACTAACATTATTTTTTTGCCATTTTCTTTTACTTCATTTGCTAATTCTCTCAGTTTTGTGCATAACATTACACTGTCAGTTTTTTTATTTTTTTTTATTTGATGTTTTTCATTTATAAGGTAATTTTTCTTGATATGAAATGCACCAAATATAATAATCTTTTTAATAGTGTACTAATGACTGTGCTCTGTAATTAATTCCCGTTCTTTTGTGTATATCAATCTGTGTATCAATCTTTTCCAGGTTAAGACACTCACATAATTCTCTTGTTTTTCTTTTCAGATTTTGCTTTCTTTTTTTAAACTTGTATTCCCAAACACTTTTATTCTTCACCTCAACTATTTCAAAAGGCTTTATCAAAATTTACACAAGATTTTTTTTTTAAGGTGTTTTTGCTGTTCTAGAGACAGAGTGACAAGATTTCTATTTTATTAACTGGAGAAACACTCTTGAAAACCAGGCGAATCATCTCTGTCGCCTTGGAAAATAGTGGTGAGAGAGCAAAGTGTTTCTGAATACGGACTTAAGTTTCGAATGCTGCTTATGTCACTATTGATACAAGAAACTCATCACTTTTTTTTTCTTTTCAGTTTGTCTGCTGTTTACTGTAGTCTCAAATGATTATGTTGTTTTTACCACTAATACAGAATCCGATTTCATGTTTTGATTTCTTTTTTATTTATCTATTTATTTTTTTAACGGTGAATATGTCTCTTTGTTACTCCAGTTTCGAATGCTGATGTTTCTCTACTAATAATTTCCCTAGCCATTATTATTATTATTCATTTACTTCTTTTTTCGCTCTAGTTTCAATTCTTTTTATCTTTTATTGTCATTACTTTTACACAATCCACGCCAACACTTACCAATCTCGTAACACACACACACACACACACACACACACACACACACACACACACACACACACACTGATTTGAGTTCATTTCCCTAACAGGTGTACGTGAGTCAGCCGTAATTTCTTCATCTGTGCTGTGTGTGTGTGTGTGTGTGTGTGTGTGTGTGTGTGTGTGTGTGTGTGTGTGTGTGTGTGTGCTGCGTTCTTCTCTTAACCAACCACTCACTCACCTTCATTCCATTGCAGAGAAACCTACAATGAAACCCACCACAATGAAAACCACCCCCACAGTGGCCCCTACTACCACCACTGAAGCCCCTACCACCACCACCACCACCACCACCACCACCGCTGCCCCTACTACTACTACAACTGCTCCTACCACCACCACTACTACAGAAGCTCCTACCACTACTACTACTACAGAAGCTCCAACCACTACTACTACTACAAGCTCCGACCACTACTACTACTACTACAGAAGCTCCGACCACTACTACTACTACTACAGAAGCTCCAACCACTACTACTACTACTACTACTACTCCTACTACAGAAGCTACTACTACTACTACAGAAGCTCCGACCACTACTACTACTACTACAGAAGCTCCGACCACTACTACTACTACTACAGAAGCTCCGACCACTACTACTACTACTACCACTACCACTACTACTTCATAATAGACGACTGCAGCACGGGAAGGTAAGGGGACGACCAGGGAGTTATTGGTACTTAACGACTGTGGTGATTGTGTTGTTGGTAATGGAGTAAGTAATTAGGTTAGTAGTGGTAGTAGTGATAGTAGCAGTGGTGGTGGTAGATGTAGTGGTTTTTATTGGTTAATTTTTGAGTTTATCACTGATTTACCGGTTAACTTGTATTTTTTTCAATGAGACTAGTTTTATTTCTTTATTTTGTTATCTTTTATTGTTTATTGAGTTTGTTTACGAGTTTATTATTAATCTGCACTAGATGAACACTATGCACCCACACATCTGCCAGTCTATAGGTTTCTTTAACACGTTGGAGCATATTTGGAGATCTGCTGCTGGATCCTGAAGCTGCCTACGTAATCCTTCATTTCTATTTTGTTTTTCTTTATTGTTTATTGACGCGAGTTTGTCACCAATCTACCGGCTACCTTTTCATTATCTAATTCTGATTCTATTTTCTATCATTTACGTGTTTCTTTATTATTCAGTGTCTTTTGTTTATTTGAATTACAATTTTGACACTTCTTGCAAATTGAACTTTCTAATTTCTAGTTTAATGCAGCGTCAAAACCATTTTACCATTTAATTCAGTTTTTTTCTATCATTTACATGTTTTTTTTTATTATTCAGTGTCTTTTGTTTATTTGAGTTTTAATTATGACACTTGTTGCAAATTGAACTTTCTAATCTCTAGTTTACGGCAGCTTCCAAAATTTTTACCCTAACTTTTTAATATGCGATCCACTTCTTTAGTTTACATACGGATAGATTCCTTTTTTTAATGCGGTTTTATTTCCGTATTACACAAAAAAAAGTCACGTGAACAGCTTTGACGTAATAGTGTTTGCTTAGCGTCTGTCGAGTTTAAAATAAATCCGATTCTCATTCATGTTCCTCGCCCATTTTTTTTTTTTTTTTCTCTTCATTTTATCTTATTCTTTCTTTTTCCTCCCAGTTCAAGTTGCCGGTAAGTTTGTGGTTTACTTCTACCTGTTTGTTAGGTTAAGTTAGATAAGTACAAAGCAAGTTACATTTTTCCGTCTATTGTTATTGTCATTGCTATTATTATTGTTCTTATCTATTTCTCCTTTTAATTGTGATACATCATATATATATTTTTCTTTTCTTTATTTCTGCATTTCGTGTATCTGTTTTTGTTTGATCGATCCATTTATCTATTTAGCTGTTTGTCTATCAGCCATTACATCATTTTGTCTATCTACGTATCTATCTATCTATCTATCTGACTACTTATCTATCTATCTATCTATCTATCTATTTATATTTTTATCTATCCATCTCTTTATCTATCAGTCAATTATTATTTATTGTCTATCTATCTATATATCTATCTGTCTATCTATGAATAAACTTAACAATAGTAATGACAATAGCAACAACAACAAATACAACAAGAAAAGCAACACCAGTAAACAAGAACACAACACACCCGTAACGCTCCGCCCCCTGAACAACACAACTTCAATAAAAGACACACTTCACTACAAAACAAACACAAAAAGAAAGAAAAAAAAATAATGACACGACACGCTGGCTACCTCATCCGCGCACCTCAAAACAAAGGAGTAACTACAGAAATGCACCAAAGGAATCTGAAACCACACCGTTACTCCTTTTCGTAGTCTTGGAATCTATATGTTCTAAATTTGCCATCTATTGAAAAAAAAAAAGTTTGATTTAAAAGCTGTATAAGTGAATGGATGCAGTATTAGTGTTTTTTATACATTAAGTTTATTTTTCCTGTGTTTCTTTTGTATATTTTCTGTTTTAGAAGTTTTAGAAGTGAAGGATTACGAAAAGACGGTCACTGGTTCCAGATTTTGTTGGTGTTGATTGGATTGGATCTTCTCTATAGGGAATTTGATGTTATAAGTGGAAGAATAAGTGAATGAACGTAGATATATGAAAAAAGTGAGTGAATTATAGAGGTAAATAATGAAGATAAACTAAATCGAAGTCAAATAATGTAAGAATTTCACATGAATGTTGAAATAAAACTGCAAGCATCTCTTAGTCTTATCCTTCCCATTATTATTATTATTATTATTATTATTATTATTATTATTATTATTATTATTATTATTATTATTATTATTATTATTATTATTATTATTATTATTATTATTATTATTATTAGTAGTAGTAGTAGTAGTAGCAGTAGTAGTAGTAGTAGTTGTAGTAGAGGATATTGTTCACAACTTTTAGTAAGGGTATAGGTTTGATAGATAGATAGATAGATAGATAGATAGATAGAGAGAGAGAGAGAGAGAGAGAGAGAGAGAGAGAGAGAGAGAGAGAGAGAGAGAGAGAGAGAGAGAGATCCGGAGAGAAGAAAATTGCTTGGCAGAGAAGTTTGTGGAAAGGATTACACACACACACACACACACACACACACACACACACACACACACACACACACACACACACACACACACACACACAGGTGGGTGTATTTACTTCGTGAGGGAGAAGGCTGGACACTAAAATAAAGAGAGAGAGAGAGAGAGAGAGAGAGAGAGAGAGAGAGAGAGAGAGAGAGAGAGAGAGAGAGATTCAAAGGTCAAATTATTTCAAGGAAAATAAAAGAATAAAGGAAAAAGAAAGGAAAAATAAGAAAACAATTATAAAGAAGTAAATTAAAACAAGGATGAAAAAAATGAAAAAAAAATGAAGAAAAATGATAAAAAGAGAAATGCAAATATAAAGAAAAAAAATCAAAAGAAAAAAAAAAAAAGAAAATACAAAAAAGAAGCGGAAAAAAAATAAAAAATCAAACAACTTTTTAAGAGGATTCGAAACTATCCACATGAACCAACGCAGTTATTAAAAGACAAAAGAAAAACGATGCTATTAAAGAAAACGAGGACTATTAATGGGTAACTGCAGAAACCTTTCCTAGTGTGTTTGTTTTCCCTTTGTGGACTGAATTGCTTACTCTCTCTCTCTCTCTCTCTCTCTCTCTCTCTCTCTCTCTCTCTCTCTCTCTCTCTCTCTCTCTCTCTCTCTCTCTCTCTCTCTCGCAAACCTTTCAATATACAATGCAGCTTTGAAGTCGATATTTTAGTCGTTTTAAAAAATATAAACTACCTTAATTATTTTTGTTACATTCTCACACCCGTTAGAGGAGTGAGTGAGAGTGATACCAGAGAGAGAGAGAGAGAGAGAGAGAGAGAGAGAGAGAGAGAGAGAGAGAGTGTAAAGAGGGAGAGGAGGAAGGCTGGAGACAGAGATTTGAAGGGTGTCAGCTCGAGTGGAAACTAAAATTCTGCCCTCTCTCTCTCTCTCTCTCTCTCTCTCTCTCTCTCTCTCTCTCTCTCTCTCTCTCTCTCTCTTTGCAAGTTGTCTCATTTATTTTCTTCCTTACATTTATATTTTCTTGCCCTTAAAAGTAGCACTAGTAGTAGTAGTAGTAGTAGTAGTAGTAGTAGTAGTAGTAGTAGTAGTAGTGGTGGTGGTGGTGGTAGTAGTAGTAGTAGGTAGCAGTAGTAGTAGTAGATTAGTAGTACTGGTAGTAGTAGTAGTAGTAGTAGTAGTAGTAGTAGTAGTAGTGGTGGTGGTGGTGGTGGTGGTGGTGGTGGTGGTGGTGGTGGTGGTGGTGGTGGTGGTGGTGGTGGTGGTGGTGGTAGTAGTAGTAGATTAATAGTACTAGTAGTAGTTGTAGATTAGTAGTACTACTACTACTACTACTAGTAGTAGTAGTAGTAGTAGTAGTAGTAGTAGTTGTTGTTGTAATGGTGGTGGCAGTATCAACAACAAAATCAACAACAACAACAACAACAAGTAAAAGATAGAAAAACACGAGAAAAATCGTAAACAGGAGAAGAAGAAGAAGAAGAAGAAGAAGAAGAAGAAGAAAAAGAAGAAGAAGAAGAAGAAGAAGAAGAAGAAGAAGAAGAAGAAGAAGAAGAAAAGAAGAAGAAGAAGAAGAAGAAGAAGAAGAAGAACAACAACAAACAACAACAACATTAAAAACCTAGAAATAGAAAAAAAAAGAAACACAAACACCAACCAAGAGAGAGAGAGAGAGAGAGAGAGAGAGAGAGAACGATGAAGCCCGGCCCACGATTGTAAACAGGCGAACGTGTATTGAACGCGTACTGAACGGGATGCTAAGCTCGGCCATTGGCGTTGGTAGAGTTATGTTTCCGCGCGTCAGTTGTGCATATCGCTCGCTGCTTGTAATGAATGGCCAGTCTCATTACAACCCGTTCGATACCCGCGCCTTGATTCTCTCTCTCTCTCTCTCTCTCTCTCTCTCTCTCTCTGAAGGGTTTGTTTTGTTATTTTATTTGTTTTCTTTGCTTGTTTTGTGGTTTTCTTTTTTTCTTATTTGTTTTTTGTTTTATTTTGTTTTGTTTGGGAGTTTATGCTCTCTCTCTCTCTCTCTCTCTCTCTCTCTCTCTCGTAACTAACAACACTAATAAAAAAAACAGTAACGAAAGATAAATTAAAGAAAAGAGGAAGGAAAAAGAAAAAGAAGATAAAAATATAAGATGATACAAAAAAAAAAAAAAAGAAAATGAAAGATAACGCAGGGTAAGAAAAGGAAACAAGAAAAATGAGCAAGAAAGGAAAAAGAAAATAAGAATATGACACACAACACGAAAATAGCATAGTGTACCATAAGAAAAAAAAAAGTAAACAAAGAAAACGAACAAGCAACATCTTCCCACACTCCCAAATGAGAAGATGACAAGGGACACATGAGAAGAAGAAGAAGAAGAAGAAGAAGAAGAAGAAGAAGAGAGAAGAAGAAGAAGAAGAAGAAGGAGAAAAAGCAGGTTCTACGAAGATTATTGCCAAACTTTTGTGTCCTTCCTCCTCCTCCTCCTCCTCCTCCTCCTCCTCCTTCTTCAGACCTCAAACTCGTAAGAACTTTAATTCCAAACAGGAGCAGCTAAGAGGAGTGTTACGTCAGGAGGTAATGGAGGAGGAGGAGGAGGAGGAGGAGGAGGAGGAGGAGGAGGAGGAGGAGGAGGAGGAAAACTGAAAACTGGAAGGGATGGAAGAGGAGAAAGAAGAGGAAATTTCAGAGGACGATGCTTGTCAGAGAGAGAGAGAGAGAGAGAGAGAGAGAGAGAGAGAGAGAGAGAGAGAGAGAGAGAGGACGAAATACACACAAAAAACAAAGAAAATTGAGTGAAAGAAGACAAGAAGCATAAAAAAACATCAATATAATGAAAAAGAGGAAGGAAGGAAGGAAGGAAGGAGGAAAGGAACCAAGAGAAAAAAAGGACAGAGAGAGAGAGAGAGAGAGAGAGAGAGAGAGAGAGAGAGAGAGAGAGAGAGCAAAGGGACAGCGAAGTCAGAAGCGTAAAATATTAGAAAAGTCAGGATATATAACAAGATTCTTGGAGACATGGCAAAAACCCTCTCTCTCTCTCTCTCTCTCTCTCTCTCTCTCCAAGTCGTGAAATGATAATCTAAGGCCTCATTTCTGATTCTGCCTTTCCTTACACAATGTTTTCTCTTTTTTTTCTTTCTTCATTCTCAGTTTGGAATAATTTATCAAGCAGAGAGAGAGAGAGAGAGAGAGAGAGAGAGAGAGAGAGAGAGAGAGAGAGAGAGAGAGAGAGAGTTGTAACATAAAGGCACGATACAAAGATAAAACCAAAAATATCACAAACAAAACGAATGCGATAAAAAAAAAAAGGCGAAGCGCAGAGAGATAAGCAAAACAAAGGATGAACGGCTGAACGAACAAGGGATGGAGGAGGATAAAGGAGAATAAGTGAACGAAAAATAACAGCTGGCGAAGTGATAGGGACATGAGGGAAAGGACAAGGTCAAACTGATGTATATATGGATGTTTGTGGCGAGGTACACTGCTGGCCAAAACATCAGTCCGGTATTCATTGCCGATAAAAATCTTTGCAAAGGGCTAAATGAACTGATATTCCCGCTCTCTCTCTCTCTCTCTCTCTCTCTCTCTCTCTCTCTCTCTCTCTGTTCCTTTCTACCTTCCTTTCTTCCTTTCCTTTCTTTCTCCTTTTATTTTATTGATGATTTTCCGTTTTTTATGCTTCTTGTTTTCCTTCATTTTCTTTTTTTGGTGTGTTTTGTCCTCTCTCTCTCTCTCTCTCTCTCTCTCTCTCTCTCTGCAAAATGATATGATTATTTGCCTGCGTGGACTCTGAAATGTAAACTGTTTGATAAGTGTTGCCAATCAATGCTTCCACATCCCACCCCTGCCACCAGTGTTGAGCCATTGTTACCAGTGTGAGTGAAAGTTTACCATCACTCGTAGCATTAGTTCGCTCATACCGATTTACGATCAAATTTATTCTTATCCCACCGCTGCCACCAGTATGTATTCGTCAACTCAATAAATAGATAAATAAACAGATAAATAGTTAAGTAAATAGATAAACAGCTACCACTGAATACAAAAGCATGCATCGAACTGCCAGTATTTATTTATTTATTTTTTTTTATGTAAGAGGGAAACTGGCCAGGGGCAACAAAAATAAAAAAAGACATCCACTCATACTAATATACAATTAAGAACTGAAAAAAAAAGAAAAGTATAGATCCACTCATACTAATATGCAATTAATTCTTTTCTTATCTCCACCTCATATCACCATTATGCATCTTCCAACACGGTAAATAAATAAATAAACAAAACTAAATACACAACTATATATCAAAACTCTCTGTATACATCAACACAAATTAATGTACAATCACTTCTGTCTTCATTCCATCCCTGCCAATAGTATACATTCCCAAATATGAGTAATTAGATCAGGTATGTATAATTAGTACAGTCCAAACTATCAGCATCAATTGAACCATGTCGAGATTAGTGAACCCTCCAGCTCTCTTTGTTTCCCAGCTCCCCCTTTCACAGCTCTTTCACTCAGCTGATACGACGTGTGAATCAAAATAAGACAACCAGAACTAACTTTACTCTAAATTTAAGCTGGGTTAAATATAAGGTTTTGTTAAATTAGGTTAGTTTTCATTCTTACATATTCTGAATTAAAATATGACAACCAAAACTAACTTTAACTTTAATCTAACAAAAGCTGGGTTGAATTTAGTGTTGTGTTATGTTAGGTTAGTTTTTACTTTTTTTTTCCTTTGTCTTTTTTTTTCATTTATTTACTTTATATTCGCACAAGTCAGCTGAGGGAAGGAGATGCGAAGGGAAAAGCCGGAAAACGAGGAGAGTTGG